>NW_007729885.1:64265-67032 GCF_000696425.1 Galeopterus variegatus
CGTGGCCTTGGTGTTATCAGCACCACACTCTCCCGAGTGAGCCACAGGCCGGCCCTAAACTATAATTCTTAACCTTCTTAACTAACTTACAATTTAACCCTTTTTTAATCTTACTTATACTTGGTTTTAATAACATTGATTAGTTATGGTTAACAATTTAATATTGCTTATACCCTATATTGATCATTTTAATTTATAATCAAAATCACAGTGTTTATACCTTTTATTTCCCTGCCAATAGACTCCGTGAACAGCACAGGGGACAAAGTGAAAAGTTAAATGATCCTACTCAAACTAACAAAAACACACGATATCATTCTTATTACTACTAAGGAACGAACATGTTCTTGGTAAATCAAGTGAAACTGCGGGAGTGGGGAGAAACAAAGAAATCTGTAACTGGTTGATGATCAGTTAGTTGTAAACATTACTGCACCCAGACCCACCGTCTCCCTGGGGGAATGTGGATAGAAATCCAACACAATAACTTCATTCCACACATACAAGAGCATGACCACAGCCACAATGGGTCCATGCACACATCGCTAACAAGGAAGATTAATAACAAAATTAAATGGAGCCAACCCATACCAGGAACATGCATCAAAAACACCTTTAGTACTGACAATGCCCTTTAAATAAACCAGTTAATTTTGATGTATTTTAACATGTCCTTTGAGAAACTCCAGGGAATTTCCCTAAGCCATACTAAGCCAAAAAGTTAGGCTGTTTAATTCTGGGAAGCCTTGTCAAGCAACCAAAGGTGAACAAACAAGAAATTCCACGGAGCCGTACCACACACATGGAACCCCCTTGTAGCCTGCAGAACAAGGGATGTCACTCAGGCTCCCATGCCATTCCCTATAGCCAGGATGGCTCACAGCAGGAGGAGAAAGCCAGTTTCTCAGCCCCACCATTTCCTCTGCTGACCAACTTTCCTTTCCTTAATTAAGGCCTCACCTAGGTGGCCAGCCTGCTGGAGCCTCATCCACTGCTCTAGGACTAATTGCTGCCACCTTGGTGCCTGCAGTGAACAGCCTGTGAGGTCACTTCCAGGGCTGCATTTCCTAGACCCCCTCCTGGCTACCTCCTCTCCACATGGAGCCCATGTGGCTGGGAGATAAGGGGCCCTGTGGCCATTCCTCAGCCCAGATGCTCCCTTTCAGCTCTGGTTGTGATAGGGACAGGGAGCACAGGAGGCGGGGAAAAGGGGCCCAGTGACCGCTCCTATGGGATTCGGATCCCATATTTCTCCCCAGGATGACAGCATTTCTATTACCTTAAAGGGCTCATCTATTTATGCTGCAATTTTTTGAAGTCCTGTCTGCCATTATTGAACCCTGCATGCTGGCGCGGGGAGCGGGCACTCCATCACCCAGATGAACAAACTCGTTTCCACATTTTTCTCCCCTTTCTCCTCACTACTGGTAGGTCATATGCAAACCTCAGCTGCTCTGGCTGGGGAAAGCAGGAGGGGGTGAGAGTCATGAAAATCCAGATCAGTGGAGCAGCAATTGAATTTTCCTCCAAGGTTTCTGATGTCCTTTATAGATGTCCCCCTCCACCAGCCTCCCCCAGTGTCTGCCTCTTGGGTGGCTCCTGAACTGGAACTAGGGAGTGAGGTCAGGTGTAGCCAGGAGAGAATGTAGATTGAAAATTACAGCCAGGTGACATGTACATAATGTGTGTGCATTTCCTGTTCTAATTGTCTTGTTCTTCATCAAACTGAGGTCTATAATTAGCCCTAAGAGCAAAAAACCATCTTCTCATCCCCCACCCCTCATCATTGACTAATTTCCAAAATTATTTTAGTAAAAGCTTTTCTTGGATGTTGTGCTGGGAATGAAGAATTCACCCTCTAGCTGCCACGCCCATGTGAGCAGAGGAGCAAAATAGCAGAAATGATCCCAAAATATAAACACCCATACACACATACTCCAGGACTCGAATTCCAGCTCTGCCATTGCCTGCTGTGTGGCCCTGGTGGAGTTACTTAAGCTCCTCAAGCCATGGTTTTTCATCTATAAAAAAAGGTAAATAATGGTACTATGTTATAGTGTTATTCTTAGGATTGAATTAGATAAAATATGTACAGTGCTTAGAACAAAACCTAGCATGTAGCAAATGCTCAGTAAATGTTTGTCAAGGTTCATTATGTGGTTGTGCAGAGAAGACATACCGCAGGCAAAAGGGCATGGACTTTGGGGTCAGACAGTCCTGGGCTGGAATCCCGTGTGTCGCTCAGTAGCTGTGTGACCTTAGGCAATGTACTCAGCCTCTTTGAGCCCCAGTTTCCCATCTGTAAAATGGGTTAAAACTGCCAGCCCTTCGGGGTTCGCAGACACACTGAATGAGATGCCGTGTGTAACACCATAAAACAGAAATTACTCTTCATAATGGTAGAGTTGGAAGAATGCTCAGCCCTTCCCTAGTGCACCCTCTCATTTTACAGAAGAAGAAAGTGAAATCAGAGAAAACAACTTCTCAGGTCACAGCAAATTATGGCACAGCTGGGATAGAGTGCAGGTGCCATAACTGCCAAGTCCAACGCTCTTTCCACCTTTACCTCTAACTCATGAGCTTGTGTTCCCAGAGCAGACACCTACTGATTCCTCCCTGGGCAGGGAGGGATGGCCAAGGGGGGGGGGGGGGGGGGAAGGGCGGATACCAGGGGGTTAAATCATGCTGGCAATTAATCCACAGAACAAAGTAGGGAAAAAAGGTTTTAAGTCACTAAGGTGAGTTCAGCCTTCCTCCTCTGGACCCC
>NW_007729885.1:67900-83593 GCF_000696425.1 Galeopterus variegatus
GGGGGGGGGGGGGGGGGGCCGAGGGGGGGGGGGGAGAGGGAAGGGCGGATACCAGGGGGTTAAATCATGCTGGCAATTAATCCACAGAACAAAGTAGGGAAAACTGGTTTTATGTCACTAAGGTGAGTTCAGCCTTCCCCCTCTGGACCCCACAGTTTGTGGCTTTATTAGGAAAAACTGCTGACTCTTCTGCTGTAAAAAATAAATGTTCCCCTTCTCAGATCACCTTCTTTCTGTCATGCTCCTGATGTCCTTATCAGTGCCCTCATTACTGGGGTCCAGAGCCAGGGCTTTGGTCTCAGCCTAATGCCCGCAGCTCTGTCCATGCAGAGGAAGAAACTGTTGTGGCAGGTCTGAGGCATCCATGCTTTAAATGTACCCAATTTTCTTTTTGTCCAAGTCTCTAGCGTAGATGGGGCTTCTATTGGCTGGGTCTGACCTCACCAATTCCTGAGGATGAGATCAGGGCCACAAGTCAGAGGAGCCTCCTTGTATTATTAGTCCGTTTCTGTTGCTAACAACAAATGACACAGAACTGGGTGATTTATAAAGAAAATGAAATTTATTGCTCACAGTTTCAGAGGCTGGAAGTCCAAAGTCCAGGAGACACATCTGGTGAGGGTCTTGGTGGTGGTGAGGGTGAGGGTGACAGCAGAGTATGACACTAACTTCCCTACTCACTCTCTTTTTAAAGCCCTCCAAACCATGCCCATGGCCACCATTATTAATCCATTCACTATGGCATGGTCCTGCAGTCTAATCACCTCTTCAAGGCCCCACCTTTCGATTACCATAATAGGATCTCCCACCCTCAACAGTTAACAGTGGGGATTAAGCCTCAGTGAGGTTGGGGGGGCATCCAATCTACAGCACTCCCCGAAAGATCTGGAGAAAGTGGATAAGTGGGTCAGGGTGATGAGGGCTCACAGTCAGAATACTGATCACTGCCATGGGCCCCGGGCCAGGCACTCTGCCCTACATACATTTTGTTTAATCCTCACAACACCCCTGTAGTTAGGGGCTGTTATGTTCCTCACTTTGCAGATGAGGAGACTGAGGCTCAGAGAAGTGAAATAACCTTCCCTAGTTGGTAAGTGGCCACCAGGAGCTGAGCCTATAGCTGTTTGAACCCAGAACCCGCACTTTTAGCTACAAACCAAAACTGGCTGGAGAGGAGAGGGCTATAGATATACAGCTAAATAACCAGCTTGAGACTCTCTCAGTCCTTTTCTCAGGAAAAGGGACAACCCTAGTGTATCAGTCTGTCTCTGTTGCTTATTACAGAAATACCTGAAACTGGGTAATTTGTAAAGAAACAATATTTCTTTCTTACAGTTTCAGAGGCTGGGAAGTCCAAAGTCGAGGGAACACATCTGGTGAGAGACTTGTTCTGGGCAGTGGCTCTACAGCAATGCACGGTGCCACGTGGCAAGGGAATGGCTAAGCAAGAAAGAGCTAAGCTTCTCACTTGCTCCCCTTTTAAAGCCATCAGAACCACAGCTATTACTCCGTGAATGGATCGATTCACTCACAAGGGCAGTCTTCACAGTCTAATCACCTCTTTCAGGCCCCATCTTTCCATTCCTATAATAGGATTTCATACCCTTAACACTGTCTCAGTGGGGATTAAGTTTCAGTGAGCTTTGTGGGGGGGACATTCAATCCACAGCACCCAGCAATCTCATTTCTCAGCTAGAACCTACGTGGCCTCCCACCCTTTACCTTTTCTGAGAGGTAGGCTGGATCTCAGCCTCAGGGCAGCACTTTACAGTTTACCCAGCCCTCTCACACGGGAGCATGTTAGTCCTCTCAGCTCTCCTGTGAGGAAAACAAGGCAGGTATTGTTGCTGTATTTCACAGATGAGGAAACTGAAGTTCAGAGTAGTTACGAATCTTGTCCAAGATGACATGACCTGTGAGGACATCAGGCTGGGCCTTGAAGCCAGGGCTTATGGTCTCAAGGCCAGGCTCCCCCCAGGATAGGAAGGTGAGGTCAATGCTGAGGAGAGAACCAGCCAGGGAGTCAGACCTGGCCTCCAACCCTACTAGGTTTACATGGCCGGTCACTTCACTCTGTGCCTTAACTTCATTTTCTGTAAATGGGGATGCAAACCCTGACCCCCTGTCTCCCGGGGGACTGGTGTAAAGCTCAGATGAGACAAGCTACTGGGGAGGACTGGTAGAAGCACCAGGGTGTGGGCACCTAGTGGGCCACAGACTCCAATCCCCCCAAGTCTGCATGTCTAGAACAAAGAAGAACCCTCTGATCCTGCTACCCCCACCCTCAAGCTCCAACACCCCACCCCACCCAGCCCGGCCCCTCCCCAGCCATCTCTTCCCTTAGTCATTAGCACCAATAATCCCATCTGCAAGAGTAATTATCAACCCCAGGAGGGGAAGGGATTCCTGCCAGAAGATGTGATTATGTGTGGAAAATGAAAGCTATTGCAGAAAAAGGTCATGAATAAATTATCCCAAGGTGGGACTAATAAGAGAACTAACAATAGAGGTAAATGCAATAAACAAAGCAAAACAAAAAACCCTATTTAAAAGTTCTCTCCCCAAAACACTAAAAACATTTTTTCTCTCCTCTCCTAAAATTCTTAAGGAGGGGGGATTTAATTCCCTGAGACAGGCCCGGGGAAGCTGGGCAAGGGCTCCCTGGCCATCAGGCACAGATAGTCCGTATGGGCAGGGGTGCAGAGGATGGAAGGAAAAGAGGGGGAGCAGAGCGGGCCAGGCCCTGCTTGCCAGAATGGGGATGTGTGCTTAATTCAGCAGGCAAGAGGGGGCCACTGCAGTCTGGAGCAGGGGTGTGGCAAAACAGCGCTGTATTTGACCTCCATTCACTGTGTAGGAAGACAGTGATGTCACCGTAGAAGAACCCAGCACGCAGTAGGTGCTTAACGGATGCTGGATCCCATTGCTCCCCACATGTCTTCAGTGGAGGCTGTTTGGCAGAGTGGGCAGAGCACAGACTTTGAGTCAGGGAAACCTGGGTGTGGATGTCAGCCCCGCCCCTCACCAGCTGGGTGGGGTAGGGCAGGCTCAGCCTTGAGCCCCACTTTGCTCACCTCTCACACAGATGAATCTTGCAAGATGGTTGTGAGGGTGAAACGGGCAAGCGCTATGGAAGTGTTTGGCACAGAGCAGGTACATTATAGCCTCTTTTCCTACACCTGCAGGGGGCCTAGGCTCTTACTGGGCTATGTGTAATAGTAAAAATGCCCAAAACATCCACAGCACTAATTCTGGGCCAGACACTATTCTAAGAGCATCATTTATATTAACTTATTTAATCTTCATGACTATCCTTGAAGGAAGGTACTATTTTAATCCCCATTTTGCAAATAGGGAAACTGAGACACAAAGAGGTTAGCAACTTGCACAAGGTCCTATAAGCACTAGAGCCTAGTGATTTGACCCAGTAGTCAGGTTCTAGAGCCCAGGGGCTTGCACTGCCTTCTACCACTTCTCTGTGAACTGCCTCTTCTGTGGGCAAAACTGGAGTGATCCTTGCTGCCCCCCAACAGGACAAAGTCTTAACCATGGCCACATGTAGATTAAGGGACACAGGAATGCTGCAGTCACAGAGCTCAATCTGGAAGTGACTGCCAAACAATGGGGGAAATCAGGCATCCGTCAGGTAGCTCAGGGGAGGTGTCAGTTTCCCAGGTGGTGGCGTCCACGTAGCAACCAGTCACCACCTAGATGCCATCTGCACCACAGTTCTCCCAATACAACATGCTTTCACAGCCATCATCTCGTGTGCTCTCACTGACCTCTGAGGTTAGATGTCACTCCCACCACTTTGTAAATGAGGAAACAGGCTCTGCCAGATTTTACAAGTCTCTGGAGCATCTCAGCCCTCCCCAGCCTCCTCCAGTCTCCAAGCCCAGGGCTGAGCCCCTCCCCAGGCTCTCACTGCTTCCCAGGAAGCTCCCCTCCTGCCGTCTCTCTCTCGGAGGCCAGGTCTGCCCCAGGCTGGAAGCCACCCCTGTCCTGTCCTGCAACAAGCCCAGGGCTGAGCCCCTCCCCAGGCTCTCACTGCTTCCCAGGAAGCTCCCCTCCTGCCATCTCTCTCTCGGAGGCCAAGTCTGCCCTAGGCTGGAAGCCACCCCTGTCCTGTCCTGCATGGAGGTCTGACCTGAGCTCCCATCAAACCTGTGCCCCCTTCCCCTGACCCCAGACCTAGGCAGTTCCAGGCCTATGTTCCCTGAGGTGAAACACTGTGAGAACAAGGCTGAGAAGCCTCCAGAGGAAACCAGCTTTATAAAGCCCTGATGTTCACAGGAGTTGGGCATGGGAGGGAGGACAGTGTGGGCAGTGGAGGCAGCCTTCCCCACCCCCACTCCTTTTTTGTTCCCCAGTAAAAGCCTCTCAGGTTTAACTTCTGTGCTTTTTTGCATTCAGTCTATAATTGTTTTTTTAATGATTCCACAATTGATAAGTGATTGGATTTGTCTGAGTCTGTACTCTCAGCCCCTCTCAGCCAGAGGTGAGTGGCCCAGATGCCTGCCTTGAGGAGACGGGGTTCCTAAAACAGGCTGGAACACTAAGTCACTCACTTGCTCTTAGGGACCCACCTATCTTCTGGGCAAAGTGTGAGGCCTGGCACTCAAGGCCATCCTGGCTGGGCCTGATCTGACCTCCAGGCTTCCACTGCTGCCCTTCATCACTACCCCCACCCCACCCTACCTCACCCACCTCCACACTCCAGCAAATCCAAACTGCCTTACCCTGGAGACCCTCCACCTCCACACCTTTGTTCAATCTGTCCCTTCCCTGGAATGCCCTTGCTTTCTTTCCATCTCCCTGGGCCACATCCTGCCCATGCCCCTGTCCAGGCTCAGCTTAGTTGCCACCTGCTTGTAAAGCCTTCTTGTTTTTTTCCCATTGGGATGGAACCTTTCTGTAGTACAGTGGCCTGCCCACTCTGGTGGGAGTTGTGAATGTTTCTGTCCCCTCTACTAAACAGAAAGCTCCAGGGGGGACAGGTCTATAGGATTCATCCCTGTGTCCCTACCCTTTTCCTCACCCTTCCAACCTCTAGCCGATCCCAGGTCTGGCACAGTGCCCACACAGAGGATGTCAGTAAATGTTCGTGGAATTAACTCACATTTAGTTTAGAAGCATCCCCTAAATTGTGAAGGTGCCACATGTCTCTTGGGCCCTCATTAACAGCCTTTATCAGCCTCTGCAGGACCCTCTGTCCCTACAGTCTGGTTCCCACCTCGGACATGTCACTGTCACTATTGTCAGACCCTGGCTGTGCAGGCCATTGCCCTGAGTCCACACTACACAGCCCTGTCTCCAGGGAAGCTGGGCTCTGACACTAAAGTATGCATGCACATACACCCTATAGATCCAGCCCCACAACATGAACCCAGCTGGGCCAGACCCATGCACACCATGCTCAGAACCACCATGATCATGTCACCCTTGGGGCTTTATGGCCAGGATCAGCCCACATGTGTGATGTGCAGATGCTAAACTCACCTCATAGCTGTCACACCACTGGTACAGAACACTCAAAACATGCCAAACTCACACACTACATGGACCATGAATGGGGTGACCCTATATGCTATCATCTAAACCAGTACACTGGGATGGCAGCCCTAACTCCTGTCCCTACCTGCTCTTCAACACATGCAAAGCACACACACCTAGCTCATGTAGTACACGTAGGGACCACATGCACGAGGGTACTTCAAAAAGTTTGTGGAAAAATGGAATTGAAAGATAATGCAAATCTTTCCATGGACTTTTTGAAGTACTCTCATATTAGTCACATGACATACATCAGGAATATATACCACTGCTTGCACACACACACAGGCTTGCCAAAAACAGCCTGCAGAAAATCTGCAAGTAGCGGGGCAGCCGCCCGCACCCCTCCCATGCTATAGTCTCATCTTGTTCCCCTGCCCCCTCCACAGTCCACTTACATACTCCTGTAAATATTCAGAAAGACCTCCCCCAATACTCAACATAGGCTTTCCTAGAAGTTTAGAGTGTTTTTGGCACTTAAAAATACCAAAGTTTATGGGCCGGCCCATGGCTCACTCGGGAGAGTGTGGTGCTGATAACCCCAAGTCAAGGGTTAAGATCCCCTTTCCGGTCATCTTTTAAAAAAAAAAAATACCAAAGTTTTTTTTCCATTAACCACTAAGGAAATCATGAACCTAACAGAGTGATTAGGGCCATAGGCTGTAAGTGTTTGTCCAGAAACCCCTGAAGATTCAGGCTCAGCTTTTGCAAGGAAGCCTTGTTCTGTTCTCAGAGGGAGCAAGGCCCGGAGGCCTGAAGGAGATGCCTTGATCGTCCATTGCTGGAACCATCCCCACCCCTAGTCCCTCAGGAAGAGCTCTGGGAAGGGCTTACCCCTGTGGCAGCAGGGAGAGGAAGAGGAGGCCAGGAGCAGGGAACCGAAGCTGTCATAGGAAGCACCTTCCTTTTAACTAAGGGCTGAGGCCTGTCTGGAGGCAGGACGCTGATAGCATCCTGGTCATCATCAGCACCAGCACCATCATCTTCATGATCATCTTCATCACTGTAACCAGCTTTACCTCTTTCAGAGGATATGCACTCTTATTACTAGCTCTCACTCCCACTGCCTGTTGTTTCACCACCTTAGCTTTATTCCTTAGAGTCTTGTAACCTTTTGGACTTCAGGGGCCTCCTAACATAAGATACAAATGGCCCCCGAGAATTCCCACCATAAGCCCCGTTTAGCCATTTCTAAATGGCATTCTCCACCGTCAACATACATTTAACAACAAACAGGTAAGAAAAAAGATTATGAAATTTCACGTGACGGGCACCTGGCACATCGCAGGTGCTCAGGACATTTGGGTCCCCATCACTCCATCTGCAGTCAAAGCAGCCTGGTCTAAGGTAGAGCTCAGGCTTTGGAATCAGTCAGCCCCTTTCCCAAGGTATGACTTGGGACAAGCTGACCCCTCCAGCCTTGGTTTGGCTTCTTTCTAGGATGGTTCTGTGTCTAGGCAGGTAATTCCCTCCCTGCAGGGCTATTATAGAACAAAAGGAGATAAGACACAAAGAAGTGCCTGGCACAGGTGGTGAAAGATCTGTTTCCTTCCTCCTGTCTCCACAGTAGGGATGGGACAGCACTAGGGATGGGTCAGTCTGTCCTAAGCCAACGAGTCAGCCCTGTGCGGGGAGGTGAAGGGGCGTGGTCAGTGGTGAGGACCAGAGTCCTGCCCCCACCTGCTCCTCACCCCCTCCAGGGCCTGTCCATTATGAATATACCCTGCACACGGCTCCAGGGATTTTTGATTCTGGGAGTTTCCTAATAAGATACAAATAACTCTCAAGAGTTGGTTCAATAAGCCCATATTAGCCAGAAATGCCTTCTCCAAACTCAGTGGAGCCTCTCAAGAAAGGGTTAGAGAAGGGCTACAGGGAGGAAAGACAAGGGCATCAACGCAGAGGAGAAAAGAAACTTTGTTTTCTCAGAACTGCAGCTGAGTCCCCAGTAGGTGCCATGGCCTGAACTTGACCCCAAATGTCCTTCTTTGGCCATACGCACTGCCTCTTGGGTCTCCCTAAAATGTCTCACTGTCTGGGAACTATTGGAATGTGTCTGTGCACCTGCAGAGAGGCCTCTTGATAGAGCAGAGCCATATAGCACATTTGTGCAAATTGGAAAAACATACACCTTTCTCAAGACATTCTAATGACACCTGCCAAAAAACTGACGTAATATAGACACAAATCTACAATGACTGTCATGTGAGTAGCACCTCTGGAGTTGTGCAGTGTACACCCCGCACAACTATATAGAGTAGCGTCAGGTCACTGACAGCCTATTCATTTTGGACAGACATAGGTGAGAGTGAATGTTCCAGGGACTTCCAGTCCTAATCTTCATCTCTTCTTTTCCCCCCAACATGGAAGCCAGACAGAATGACTCAGCCCCAGAGGCCCTGGGCATTCCCCACTCAGCACAGGGAGGCAGAGATGGGGGATGGATGTGACAAGTGGCCTCCATCCCTCTCTTCCTCTCATCCCTCTGGCCCTCTGCTCCTCATGCCTTATGCAGAGTTTCTTTTCACCAACATGCATCTGCTGTCAGTTGCTCCTTTATCAGTGACACACTAATTAGGTCCAGTGAGGTTTGCTCTGCCTTGGAGAGGCCGCCGTGGCTGGTGTTTGGTCACGCTGTTCTATCTTTTCCTTGTGGGCCACATTTCACTCTTTCTCCCTGGAAATTCACAAATGAGGCTCCCCTCCTGAGAGTTCTGCTGTTCCAGCCCTCAGAGCTGGGAGTGGGGGGTGACTGAGAAGGGTGGGTGGGGGAATGCAGGAGTCCAGGGCTGGCATTCTCCTTGGTAAGGAGCAGGCACTTGCCTAGCAAGGGGATTTGTAAACAGTAAAGCACACTACACATGTGTGCTGCTAGCATTGACATGACATGGGACACCAAAAGCAGCCCCCATTGGTGGCCCCGAAACTCCAGGAAAAGCAGGGGAGAGAGGGGAACATTTAAGAAACATTTTCCAAATGTCTGAATTAGTTCAACATATATATGCTGAGCACAAACTATGGGTGAGGCACTGGGCTAGGGTCCAGGGCCACAGGATTGAATAAAACCAACCCAGTCCTTACCTTCATGGAACTTATAGTCTAATGACTGAGAGCTGAATTTGTTAAATGATTATTTCATTACAATTGTGGAAAGTGCCGCAGAGGAGCAGGTAACAGGAAATCTGCTGTGGAAGTGGGAGGGAGGGGGAAGAATATGGGACCTGAAAGGGACCTACGGTTGCATCTAGTGTACATAGTCTAGTCTAGTGTAATGGTGAGTGAGACCCAGAGCCTGTCACGGTACCTGGCCTATCACAGATGCTCAATAAGCATTTATAGACTGAATGGATGAATGAACGAGGCCGGTCACCTTGGGCCATTGCTTTTGCCTCACTTAAACCTATGTTCTCTGACCCCAGGGTCTAGTGCCCTTTCTTGCCTGAACCATATCCAGCTGCTCCTCCAAGGGACAGTTGGGCCAGGGTGACTTCTTGGTTGCTGGTCCGTCCCAGAGTCCTCTCTGGTCCTCAGAGCTTCCACAGGCTGACAAGCACATACCACCTTGGCCTGAACCTGGAGGACCCAGTTCCATTCCATTTACACTGCCTCCTACCCACAGAACATACTTANTTTAAAAAAAAAAAATACCAAAGTTTTTTTTCCATTAACCACTAAGGAAATCATGAACCTAACAGAGTGATTAGGGCCATAGGCTGTAAGTGTTTGTCCAGAAACCCCTGAAGATTCAGGCTCAGCTTTTGCAAGGAAGCCTTGTTCTGTTCTCAGAGGGAGCAAGGCCCGGAGGCCTGAAGGAGATGCCTTGATCGTCCATTGCTGGAACCATCCCCACCCCTAGTCCCTCAGGAAGAGCTCTGGGAAGGGCTTACCCCTGTGGCAGCAGGGAGAGGAAGAGGAGGCCAGGAGCAGGGAACCGAAGCTGTCATAGGAAGCACCTTCCTTTTAACTAAGGGCTGAGGCCTGTCTGGAGGCAGGACGCTGATAGCATCCTGGTCATCATCAGCACCAGCACCATCATCTTCATGATCATCTTCATCACTGTAACCAGCTTTACCTCTTTCAGAGGATATGCACTCTTATTACTAGCTCTCACTCCCACTGCCTGTTGTTTCACCACCTTAGCTTTATTCCTTAGAGTCTTGTAACCTTTTGGACTTCAGGGGCCTCCTAACATAAGATACAAATGGCCCCCGAGAATTCCCACCATAAGCCCCGTTTAGCCATTTCTAAATGGCATTCTCCACCGTCAACATACATTTAACAACAAACAGGTAAGAAAAAAGATTATGAAATTTCACGTGACGGGCACCTGGCACATCGCAGGTGCTCAGGACATTTGGGTCCCCATCACTCCATCTGCAGTCAAAGCAGCCTGGTCTAAGGTAGAGCTCAGGCTTTGGAATCAGTCAGCCCCTTTCCCAAGGTATGACTTGGGACAAGCTGACCCCTCCAGCCTTGGTTTGGCTTCTTTCTAGGATGGTTCTGTGTCTAGGCAGGTAATTCCCTCCCTGCAGGGCTATTATAGAACAAAAGGAGATAAGACACAAAGAAGTGCCTGGCACAGGTGGTGAAAGATCTGTTTCCTTCCTCCTGTCTCCACAGTAGGGATGGGACAGCACTAGGGATGGGTCAGTCTGTCCTAAGCCAACGAGTCAGCCCTGTGCGGGGAGGTGAAGGGGCGTGGTCAGTGGTGAGGACCAGAGTCCTGCCCCCACCTGCTCCTCACCCCCTCCAGGGCCTGTCCATTATGAATATACCCTGCACACGGCTCCAGGGATTTTTGATTCTGGGAGTTTCCTAATAAGATACAAATAACTCTCAAGAGTTGGTTCAATAAGCCCATATTAGCCAGAAATGCCTTCTCCAAACTCAGTGGAGCCTCTCAAGAAAGGGTTAGAGAAGGGCTACAGGGAGGAAAGACAAGGGCATCAACGCAGAGGAGAAAAGAAACTTTGTTTTCTCAGAACTGCAGCTGAGTCCCCAGTAGGTGCCATGGCCTGAACTTGACCCCAAATGTCCTTCTTTGGCCATACGCACTGCCTCTTGGGTCTCCCTAAAATGTCTCACTGTCTGGGAACTATTGGAATGTGTCTGTGCACCTGCAGAGAGGCCTCTTGATAGAGCAGAGCCATATAGCACATTTGTGCAAATTGGAAAAACATACACCTTTCTCAAGACATTCTAATGACACCTGCCAAAAAACTGACGTAATATAGACACAAATCTACAATGACTGTCATGTGAGTAGCACCTCTGGAGTTGTGCAGTGTACACCCCGCACAACTATATAGAGTAGCGTCAGGTCACTGACAGCCTATTCATTTTGGACAGACATAGGTGAGAGTGAATGTTCCAGGGACTTCCAGTCCTAATCTTCATCTCTTCTTTTCCCCCCAACATGGAAGCCAGACAGAATGACTCAGCCCCAGAGGCCCTGGGCATTCCCCACTCAGCACAGGGAGGCAGAGATGGGGGATGGATGTGACAAGTGGCCTCCATCCCTCTCTTCCTCTCATCCCTCTGGCCCTCTGCTCCTCATGCCTTATGCAGAGTTTCTTTTCACCAACATGCATCTGCTGTCAGTTGCTCCTTTATCAGTGACACACTAATTAGGTCCAGTGAGGTTTGCTCTGCCTTGGAGAGGCCGCCGTGGCTGGTGTTTGGTCACGCTGTTCTATCTTTTCCTTGTGGGCCACATTTCACTCTTTCTCCCTGGAAATTCACAAATGAGGCTCCCCTCCTGAGAGTTCTGCTGTTCCAGCCCTCAGAGCTGGGAGTGGGGGGTGACTGAGAAGGGTGGGTGGGGGAATGCAGGAGTCCAGGGCTGGCATTCTCCTTGGTAAGGAGCAGGCACTTGCCTAGCAAGGGGATTTGTAAACAGTAAAGCACACTACACATGTGTGCTGCTAGCATTGACATGACATGGGACACCAAAAGCAGCCCCCATTGGTGGCCCCGAAACTCCAGGAAAAGCAGGGGAGAGAGGGGAACAGGAGATCCAGGAAGCAACTAAAAGCTGCCTGAAGAACATCTGGAAGTAGAGAGGGGACTAGCCTGTGCCCCTCTCATGCCACAGCCTCAACTTGTGCCCCACCCCCTCTAGCCACTAGATAGTAGGGACAAGCTCTGTTCCACTCACTGTGTATCCCCTGGCCTAGCACAATGTCCGGCGCATACTAGGGAGAGAGGGGAACATTTAAGAAACATTTTCCAAATGTCTGAATTAGTTCAACATATATATGCTGAGCACAAACTATGGGTGAGGCACTGGGCTAGGGTCCAGGGCCACAGGATTGAATAAAACCAACCCAGTCCTTACCTTCATGGAACTTATAGTCTAATGACTGAGAGCTGAATTTGTTAAATGATTATTTCATTACAATTGTGGAAAGTGCCGCAGAGGAGCAGGTAACAGGAAATCTGCTGTGGAAGTGGGAGGGAGGGGGAAGAATATGGGACCTGAAAGGGACCTGAGGTTGCATCTAGTCTACATAGTCTAGTCTAGTGTAATGGTGAGTGAGACCCAGAGCCTGTCACGGTACCTGGCCTATCACAGATGCTCAATAAGCATTTATAGACTGAATGGATGAATGAACGAGGCCGGTCACCTTGGGCCATTGCTTTTGCCTCACTTAAACCTATGTTCTCTGACCCCAGGGTCTAGTGCCCTTTCTTGCCTGAACCATATCCACCTGCTCCTCCAAGGGACAGTTGGGCCAGGGTGACTTCTTGGTTGCTGGTCCGTCCCAGAGTCCTCTCTGGTCCTCAGAGCTTCCACAGGCTGACAAGCACATACCACCTTGGCCTGAACCTGGAGGACCCAGTTCCATTCCATTTACACTGCCTCCTACCCACAGAACATACTTAAGGGGACCCAGAGACAAACTTGAACTGCTTCCCTCTTTTGTGTGAGGAAGAGTCAACCACTTTCCATCTTCCTTCTTCTACTCCAAAAAAATACTCATTAACCTCCTACCCATTGCAAGGAAAACGGATAATCAACATGAGAAACCCAGCTGTTGATTAATTTTCCCAAACAGGACCAAACTACAAAGCAGCATATTGCAAGGGAGAAAATTCAATAAACAACATTTGAAACAAACTTAATAGAACATATAACTCATTACCCACCGGGGTCTGGGCCTGTGCTGCCACGTTGATCAGGGAGGCAGGTGGAAGGCAAAGGAGAGATTTGCATCTCTTTAGTGGGACCAGCTGGGAGGGTTCCATTCCGCCAGTAGTTCTTTCAAATCAAGTTCAAGATGTTAATAGCCAGTGCTGCATCTATAATTAACAGGCCCTTCGATGGGAGGAAGAGTTCACATTTGTCCTCTTTTCACAGTGAAGATGCTGAGCAGGACTAGCAGGCAACCCCCTGCAGAAGCTCGGGGTCTTGCCCCTGTGGGAGGTGGAAAGATCCCTTTCCTGGGCCGGGTGGTGTGGGTTGGGGAGATGAGATGGCGATAGATGAGGATATAAAAACACCCAGGCATCAACTTCCAGGTTCTAAGAAAGGGTCAGAGCATCTGGGCCTTAATGGGTAGGCCTTCCTGAAGATCAGGGCCACGTCCTCTGGATGTCCTGCTCTGTGCTTAGGTGGTGAGTGCACTGTGGATATGAACAGAGACAGCATAGGCTAACCTAGTTGCACCCTGCAATTGAAATGGGAGCCAGGAGATTCAAGTTCCAAACCCATCTCTGCTTTGCAAATCACTTCCCTCTCTCAGCCTCAGTTTCTTCACCTGTAAAACGAGGCAGCTGGATCAGGTGATTCCCAATGTCCCTTCCAGCTCTGGCATTATGGGTAATCTCCCCATCATTAGGAGGGTGTTTGACCAGGACCAGGCCCTGCATTAGTAGAGTAAGTGGCCACCCAATTGGTGTGATTCTCAGAGGCCAAGAGGTCTCCCCATCCCTGGGCCTGCATTCCCACCATTCCTTATTCCTTTGGGTTAAGACCCCCCTCTCTAGGCAAGAAGATGCTCAGAGAGTCAGAGATTAAGTTCCCTTAGAGACACTGCAGCCAGTGGTTCCCAACTAGACACCTGCAAAGGCTGTAGCAGGATGCCAAGAGCAGTTCTGAACATTTCACAAAACCTATGGGAAATACTACATTACCTGTGATGAGGCTAAGTAAAACAGCAAGATTTTTCTTTTGCTTTTAATTAGAATTAAATTCATCCTATGTGGTATCCCAGGTTAACGTGTGCTCATTAGAAGCTCTGATTGGTTGTAGGTGACATCATAGAAATTTCTAGGTCTGGTGGACAAGATGCTGACACCAGAGTCACATGGCTTGTGGTCACTGACCAAATCGCACCTGTCCAATATGTGACTGGCCTTGGACACCAGTGCAGAGTAATAGCAGTGTCTTTCAAATTTAGAGGGCTTTGTAGGGGGAGGATACTAAAAAGTTTCCTTAGTGGTGAAAAGTTGGGAAGACTGATTGATTTCAACAGCCGCAGAGGGTTGATAAAGAAACCAAGGCCTATATATTACCTAGTATTAACATGAGTCTATCAGAAAAAAAATCTGCCTTCCAGCAGTAAGATGTTCAGGAATTCTGGGTGGCAATCTTGGGGAAGAGCCTCAAGAAAGGGCCTTCGGAGACAGGCCTGAGTGGAGGAATGGTGGAGGTACTGGGCTATGCAAAGCAGATGACATGCCTAATACAAACTCCCCAACTTTGCCTCTCACCTGAGCTCACAATCCTGGCTCTCCTCATCTTTTCCAGAGTGTAAAAAGATCAACCGAAGGGAACTCAGGGCTTCTTTGGGCCCAGGCACTGGGCTGGGGAAGGGGGGTGAATAAGATATAGCCCCTGCAGACAGTCCCCTGGGAGCACTGGCCTGCAAGTCCTAGCTCTACCTCGTGGGCCCACTTTGGTTCTCTAAGAAATGACCTTTGATCACCTAGAGATGATCACCTTTGATCTTTGGTCATCTATAGATGACGTTTGATCATCTCTGAGATTCTATTCAGCCTGACCTCGTGGGCCCACTTTGGTTCTCTAAGAAATGACCTTTGATCACCTAGAGATGATCACCTTCGATCTTTGGTCATCTATAGATGACGTTTGATCATCTCTGAGATTCTATTCAGCCTGAATGGTCTTGTCTCCCTAAGTGGATGCTCTAGAGGCCAACAGGATAATTTTCTGACTGTGCTTCTCACCCTCAGTCTGACTAGGCAGAGTTGGGTACAGGGTGGTGGAGTGAGGCGTGGAACCACAGACCAGGATCTGGCCTGGCTTTCCTTTTCACAAGGGTCCCCAGGAGAGGCTCAGAGTCAGTGTGGTAGCATGGGATGCATCCGTAGATCAGACAATACTCTGCTTTCTGTGTGTGATGAAAGCCACAGAACCCAGCCTACCAGGGCCCCTCACTCATTTGTTCAACATTATTTACAGAATTCCTATACTCCATGCCTGGAACTGAGCTAGGGATACTGGGGCAACCCAGATAGATAAGATCCCTGTTCTCATGATGCTTCTAGTAATTCATTGGGGGAGAGAGCAAATAAGTGGACAAATAGACACATTTGGAGGTAGGCATGAAATATCTGTGTGGACACTGCCTGGGAGTTGCCAGAGGACAGAGACTGGGTCCCAGGCTCCTCTGTGCCTCTGGAATCCACAACAGGGCTGGCTCAGAGTTGGCCCCACTCAGCAAACATTTGTGGAATTGCCTGGCATGAGAGAGAAAGCATATGGAAAATGCCCAGTCCTTCTGGTTCTGTCCGCAGTGGAAGCCAGTGGGTACACACAAACATCTCATCCCAATTAAGCAACATTATTGAGGGCCCATTATGTACCAGCAGGGTCCCAAGCCCTGAGAATCTAGACGTGAATAAAATCAGTTCCATCTTCCCAAGCTCACAGCCCTGGGGAGGAGGCAGGCACACGAGCCAGACACAACCTCCAGTGTTCTAGGATGGCGGTTGCTGTGTGTGCACCTAATTCCCACCAGAGCAGGGCTGGTGGGCTGGGGAAAGGTGTCAGGGAAGACACCCAGGAGGAAAGGATGAGGAAGGTGCCACAAATTTACACTCAAATCTACACAGATGGGGGCCAGCCCGTGGCTCACTCGGGAGAGTGTGGTGCTGATAACACCAAGGCCACGG
>NW_007729885.1:85243-86331 GCF_000696425.1 Galeopterus variegatus
TTAGTAAATTGCCCAAGGTAACTCAGTGAATAAGTTAGTGGAAGCAGGATGGTGCCAGAGTCCATCTTCTGGTCACTCAGCTCTGCTGCCTCTCAGGAAGGAAGATTGGTTCTTTCTCCTCCAGCTTCAGTGGCAGCTAACGGCCCTTGGGGCCCTGGATAAGTCACTGCCCCTCTCTGAGTTTCCCTTTTCTTCTCTGGGAAGCAGAGAGCACTCTCAACCTGGTGGCCTCCCAGGGATGTTGTAAAGACTTAAGCATGGGCTTCTCTGGAAGAAAATGGTGCCCTGACTGACGCAGCATTCTGGGGAGCAGATATTTCAATCTGGGCACTCTGCATCTTGTCCCCTGGATCAGGGATAAGGTAGGGGTCCTCTCTGAGCCCCATCAGCAGACCTACAGCTGGACCCACAGGAGACTTGAGGCCTCCCAAGGGGATCAAGGTTGGGGACAGTAACGAGGACACTGGTAGAGAAAGCCCTTCTCTCTTAAAGCAAGTGCATGCAGAGAAAGGCATATACTGTGCCTACAATTTGCATCCGGGCCAAGGTCCCCAGAGCTCAAGTATATTCTTATGGGCTATTTATAGTCTTCAAGAAATTAAGAGTTTTCTAATGGAAAGCTGACAGACTCCAGCTGGTCAGGCCTGCCAAGGACTGGCGGGGGAAAGAGTGGGAACCACGGGGGAACGGGGAAGGACTCTGCACTCCCTAGTTTCTCCTTCCTGTCACTGCCTGGGTAGGCGAGGAGGCAGAGCAGAAAAGGGCTGGAGAGGAACCTCCCCTTGGCTGAAGGCCCACACCTCTCTGTGGCCTTCACCCTCTGAGGGTGAAGCCAGATGCCTGGACCCTTGGAGTTGAGAGGTAAGCTCCTTTACTCCAATCCCGTCATTTTACAGATGCTGGAACTGTGGCTCAGAGAGGGGTAGTAACCTATCCAATGTCACATAGCTAGTGTGACCAAGATAAGCTCTGGTTTTCTGGCCTGAGCTCTTCCGTGTCAGGATTCCCACCGTAAGCTTAGTATAAGACCTGAGAAGCTGGCTGGAGACATCCCCTAGGGGGCGACAGGGGGAATTCAACAACCAGTG
>NW_007729885.1:86866-90821 GCF_000696425.1 Galeopterus variegatus
ACCTGAGAAGCTGGCTGGAGACATCCCCTAGGGGGCGACAGGGGGAATTCAACAACCAGTGACCACAAGCTCCACAGCAGACAGTCCCATAGTGGGTTCTTGAGTGGGGAAAGCATGTCCTGGGAGACTCGGGAAGAAAGCCCTAACTCTCTACCTGCCATTCGAGGCTCCCAATCCCCCTTTTAAATACCTCTTTCACCCATCCCTACACAAACTCTCTGACCTTCCCCTAGAACCTTCCCAGCTGTCATGCCCCTCTGCACTCTTGTCTACACCACTCCTCTCACCTTCTCTGATTAACTGAATGCTCCCACCCCTCCATGCCTCTGAAGTCCCCATTGCTGTCCCCCTGCCCCGGAACTTGTGCCTCACTCTGAACTCACTGGAGCTAGGTGCATACCCACTCACTGGTATAGTGGACACTGCAGTGTGCCCCCCAGAGTCACTCTTCAGGACTGAGTCACTTGTTCCTCTCCAGCTGCCAGAATATCAGTGGCTCCCAGCTAGTCCCTCTGTACAAACTGTCCTCAGTCAAAGACGGCCAACTCACCTGGGGCATCAGGCCCCCTTCCCCGGGACAGTGGACATCCAGTGATTGATGGGGGTATAAAGGCTCTCCCTCCCTTCCCCCTGTACCACTCTGAGGGCCATCCCAGTTCCAGAGCTTCCCAGCAGATCAGCGAGGCTGTGGTTACAACTGCACCTCAGTTCAACTTCTCCTCTGCCCAGTCCTCTTCGCTTACCCCTCATAAGGGTTATTCTCAAGTGCTCATGAATCTCCATCTCAGAGAATGCTTTCCAGGGCAGCCAGTTTATGACACCCAGTAACATAATGGTTAAGCAGCCAGCCTGGGTTCAAATAGAGGTCAACTATTTTTAGCTCTGTGATCTTTGCAGAATTACCTAACTTCTCCATACAATTGTTTTATCTGTGAAGTCAGAATAACGCTGAGACAATGGTTTCTATCTCCTAAGTGTTGTGAGAATTAAATGAGGTGAGGTGACATCTGCATGGTGCATGACATTGAGAAAGCACTCAACAAGCATTAGCTGTTACTATGAAGTCAGAATAACGCTGAGACATTGGTTTCTATCTCCTAAGTGTTGTGAGAATTAAATGAGGTGACATCTGCATGGTGCATGACATTGAGAAAGCACTCAACAAGCATTAGCTGTTACTATTATTTACATTTAACTTCTCTGAGGTTCAGGCAAATGGGGATAGGTTATTATTATTTATGTCGTGGAGCTGTTGGTGAGAATCAAATAAGATTGGGAGGCAAAGGTTTAAAGTCTGTGCTGCAGTGACCTAATACAGGCTTTGCCTGCCCTAGAGTTGTGGTCTGGAGGCCAGACCCTTCCCCCAACTGGTAAGGATTACTATGGTAGCTTTCTATTGCTGCTGTAACAAATTACCACAAATTTAGTGGCTTAAAACAACACAAATTTATTATCTTACAATTGTAAGTCAGAAGTCTGGTATAAGTTTCATTAGAATGAAATCAAGGTTTCAGCAGGTGTTCCTTTCTGGAGGCTTTAGGGGAGAATCTGTTTCCTGCTTATTTGGGTTGTTGGCAGAATTCAGTTCCTGTGGTTGTAGGACTGAGGTCTCCATTTTCTTGCTGGTTGACCCCAGCTTCTAGAGGCTGCTGTGTTCCTTGGTTCATAGCCCTCTTCCTCCATCTTCAGAGTCAATGCAGGCAGGTGGAGGACCTCTCATGGTGTTGTGTCTCTGACCTATCTTCTACTTTTGGATAATCACAGACATTCTCCCCATCTCAACGTCCTTTATCACATTGGCAGTCTCTTTTGCCATGTAAGGTAACGTATTCCCAGGTTCTGGGGATCAGGACATGGACATCTTTGTGTGGGGACCATTACCTTGCCTATCACAGCCACCCAGTGCGGGGCAACCTCTGATCCAAAATTCACACCCTCTCTTTCCAGGGAGAGGTCTGTGCAGTTCCCTGTGCAGCAGGGACCTATGGCCCCAACTGCTCGTCTGTCTGTGGCTGTAACAACGGTGGCATCTGCTCCCCAGTAGATGGCTCCTGCACCTGCAAGGAAGGTAATGTGCCCTCTCTCCCAAACCCACCCCCTCGCTTATGTGCACACTGCCAGGTGGACTGCCAGGTGGGGTTGCTCCTGCCCCACCCACCCACATGCAGGTTCAGGGAGCCTATATTAATCAGGTTCCAGTCAAGAAAACCCAAGGCAGGAACTTCAATAGCAGGAATGTAATAAGGGGACAGTAACAACGGTGTTGGAAGAGCTTAAGAGCACACAGGGGAGGCGAGCAACCCAGACATTAACACCTGTGGGTAGGAGAAGCTACTGCTACTCCTAGGGTCAGAGGGACAAAAGGAGAAGGTAGAATTCCCAGAGCCTGGGATTGAGGACTACCGGGTGGGAGCTGGGACATGGACAGGGGCTGCAGTAGTGCTAGAGAACGGAGATGCAGCCACCACCAGAGGCCCAACACCTAACTTCTCTCCTGCTCCCACGCTCTAGTCTGTGGGCAAGGTCTCCCATGGGCAAGCCCAAATTGGAAGCCAGCTGAGGGAGAGCCAGGGATATGCAGCCTGCAGGGCTCAGCCCCCTGTGACACAGAACAGAGCAGGGGAAGAGGAGAAATAGATCTGAGGGCAAAGAGTCCACACCCAGCCACACAATGGAGAATCAGCCTGTCCTGAAAACAAGGGGCCCTGGGATAAGCTGCCTGACTCCACCCTGGGCAGAGAAAGTGTTCCCCACTTGAGCTGTTCCCTGTCCCAGGTGAGATCATACACTTACAGCAAAAGCAGTGAGAACCTGGAGGCAAAAGACTTGGGTTCTAGCCCCAGCTCCCCTAACAGCCCTGCTGTACTTCTGAGCTAACTCAAAATAAGTGGAATGAGTGTTCTAATCCAGCCAGCAGGGAAGCCGTAGTGTGGGTGGGATGCTGTGTGCAGAGTAGGGGGGTATCGGCAGAAAGCTCACTGAGCCTGGATGGAGAAGTGACAGCCCCTTTCCCTCCCCTCAGGGTGGCAGGGCCTGGACTGCACCCTGCCATGTCCCAGTGGGACGTGGGGCCTGAACTGCAACGAGAGCTGCACCTGTGCCAATGGGGCGGCCTGCAGCCCCGTGGACGGCTCCTGCTCCTGCACCCCTGGCTGGATGGGAGACACCTGTGAATTGCCCTGCCCGGTGAGTGCCTAGCGTGGAGGGAGCAGGCAAGAGCAGAAGCAGGAGGGACAGAGTAGGCCCAGCATGCCCTCATGCCCTTCCCCTGGGGTTATTTTGTCCACAGGGGTGCACAGAGAAGAGCACTGTACTAGGTGGTGGGACACTTGGATTCAAGTCTCAGCCTTAGTCCTAATCTCTCTGTGGCCACTTTCCTTCTCTGGGTCTCAGCCTTCTCATCTATAAAATGGCAAATACTTGGCAGATGTGGCCAGATACTTTCCCCTTGCTGCTCTTGGTAAACGTTATTAATTAACTGTGGCATTCTTACCTGAGTTCAAATGCAGCTTCAGAATCCTTCCCAACAGTGCTACAGGACAGCCCCTGATAATCCATCAGGGTTGCCATTCTTTGATAGGTGAAGTCTAAACTTCCTTCTGGTTCCAACAGTCTATAATTTTGTGATCAGAGTATGGGGCCACTGAGGCAAGCACTATCCAGCAATAACCACGGAGATTTAATCACTGGATCTCAGCCTAAGATACAAAAATAAGTTAAACCAACTGATGTGATATTGTTGAATGAGCACGCACTTTGGAGTCCTATGGTCCTTAGTTCAAATCCTGACTTTGCCACATTCTGTTACCTCAAGCATGTTACTCCACTTCTCTAATCCTATTTCTCATCTTTAGAGAGGGAATATAATGGAACCATCTCACAGAATTGTTATGAGGATTAAGAGAAATGAGGTATATAAAGCTCTTGATACCTAATGAGCACATAACAAATGTTG
>NW_007729885.1:92137-94157 GCF_000696425.1 Galeopterus variegatus
TTTCCTAAATGTGCACCTTTTCCTTTATCTGCTCTGGGCCTCAGTTCTCCATTCCATTCAAGTCAAGCAAACAAATATTTATTTAACACCTATTAATTAGTACAGGCTCTGTTCTGGGTTAAAGACACACCAGTAAAAAATTAAAGGCTAGGGCCGGCCCGTGGCTCTCTTGGGAGAGTGCGGTGCTGATAACACTAAGGCCACGGGTTCGGATCCCATATGGGGAAGGCCAGTTAGCTCACTGGGTGAGCATGGTGCTGACAACACCAAGTCAAGGGTTGAGATCCCCTTACCTGTCATCTTTAAAAAAAAAAAAAATTAAAGACTAACAAGTGGTGGGTATAAGTGCTCAATCTGTTTTAAGAATATGGGGGAGAAGGGGACAAGGAACTTTCTCCTTAGCCCTGCCTCAGAATCCTGGTCCCTACATCTGCCCTGTTGCAGCCTGCCCACTAAATACAAGGTAGATCCATGCACTTCTCTCCACCCCACTGCCACCACCTGGCCTGCCAAGCACTCTCTCTCATCTGGCACTGCCTTGGCCTCCTAGTGGGTCTCGGGCCATCTCTCTTGCCCGTCTGTGTCCATTCTGCACATGGTGGCCAGAACAATCTTGTCAAAACCCACATCCATTCATGTCAATCTCAGCTCAGAATGCCTCAATGGCTTCCCATGACCATGGCCCAGGGCCCTCATGATCTGGCCCTGTCTAACTCCCTCCCCGTCACTCACTACACTCTAGCCACCAGGGTCAAAGTTTACTTCTTCAGGGAGACAACCACCTTCCTAACTGCAGGCCTTTAAATGTGCCTTTCCCGCTACCTGGATGGCTCTCCCTCCTCTTCACCTGATAACTCCTCATCCACCAGATTTCAACTTAGAGATTATTTCTTCTATTCCCCACCCCCCACCCCCAACCCCACACACCTGGCCAAGACTAAAGAGCCTGCTTTCATTAATTCTCCTGATACTCTACACTATTCCTCTTGTACACAGTTGTCACTGAACTCCAACTTGAGTAACTATTTGTTTACTATCTGCCTTTCTTTCTTGACCATCAGCTCTATGGAGGCACCTGCCTTGTTCACCACTGTATTCACTGCCTGCCACACACTGAGATATGGATAATGCAATGGTTAAAAACACAGAACTGGAGCCAGACTGCCTGGGTTTGTGAACTTGTCCTTTAACTTCTCAGGGCCTGAATTCTCCATCCATAAAATGCAGATAATTATAATCCTTACAACTTCAGGGTCATTTTGAAGTTTAAATGAGTTAATACCTATAAAGTGCTAATACTGCCCAGCACATAGTCAGTGCTCAGTAAATGTAAATCATGAATACAGGANGTCTGATCATTTTTCTCTCCCTGTCCTCTCCATAGGATGGCACGTTTGGGCTGAACTGCAGTGAACGCTGTGACTGCAGCCATGCCAATGGCTGTGATCCTGTCACAGGCTACTGCTGCTGCCTGGCCGGATGGACAGGTAACCCCCTCTGCCTCACCACTACCCAGGGCCTATGAAACTCGGTTCTTGTTATTGTCCTTTTTCTCTTGACTGTTCTCTTTCTCCTTTAATACCTTTCTTGTTTCCTAAATGTGCACCTTTTCCTTTATCTGCTCTGGGCCTCAGTTCTCCATTCCATTCAATTCAAGCAAATAAATATTTATTTAACACCTATTAATTAGTACAGGCTCTGTTCTGGGGTTAAAGACACACCAGTAAAAAATTAAAGGCTAGGGCCGGCCCGTGGCTCACTTGGGAGAGTGCGGTGCTGATAACACTAAGGCCACGGGTTCGGATCCCATATGGGGAAGGCCAGTTAGCTCACTGGGTGAACATGGTGCTGACAACACCAAGTCAAGGGTTGAGATCCCCTTACCTGTCATCTTAAAAAAAAAAAAATTAAAGAATAACAAGTGGTGGGTATAAGTGCTCAATCTGTTTTAAGAATATGGGGGAGGGCCGGCCTGGTGGCGCACTGGATAAGTGCGCCGCTTGGGAAGTGCGGCGGCGCC
>NW_007729885.1:95773-154895 GCF_000696425.1 Galeopterus variegatus
AAGTGCTAATACTGCCCAGCACATAGTCAGTGCTCAGTAAATGTAAATCATGAATACAGGAGGTGCTTAATCAGGAACTGGCTAGCCAGTCCCAAGGTGTTGGGCAGCAAAGAAAAAGAAATACGGTCATTTCTGGCAGTTTAGGTTCTCAGATAAATAATTCATATGAGGTTGCTGCACAGCCTGTGTTCTCCATAACCAGAAAGTTTCTGAGCAGCCAAGGGACAGGGACATTATTTCCTTGGTAGCATTTTCAGGCTAGTTTCCCCTTCCCTGCTAGCTCCTGCTCCTCAGTACAGAACAAAGCTTTACCCTGGTCACTGGTACCCTAGACTCTCAGCTGAAGCCAAGTGGAAATCCACTTTAATTTTTCATTGCCTTCATTTTGAGCATGCCGATAAGATTTTAATGACATCTGGTGCTTAAAAATTCTGTCTTTGATGGATAACCTTTCAGCAAGGTCTCTGCTATTCTAAAGCTAATTTCCCTAAACGTGGTCCTGAAGTCTTCAAAAAAGCGATTGATGTCCTGAGGTTTGTCGTACAGAAGGGGGCCAAGGAGGGATAAGGATGGGGAGGAGGTACAGGCCTGGGCCTCCCACTCAGTGAGCCCTCCCCACCCACCCCTGCTGCAAGAAAATCTCTACCTAACTTCCCAGCCCCTGGCACATTGCTTGACACAGGTTTGGGTTTTCCCTAAGCTGTGTGTATTCCCCCTCTTCCCCTCATAAGCCACAGGCTTATTGACGACAGGCATCATGTCTTATTCATGTCTTAAAACCTTTCCCTGCACATAGAAGGTGCTCATTAAATGTTTATTGAAATAAATTGAAAAAAGTTGGCCTATAACCATATATGGTTTGTCCCCCTTGAAGTGGAGGAGACCTTGAAGATTATCTACTCCCACCTTCTCATGCCACAGATTAGGAAAGGGAGTTGCACAACATCTCAGGACATTAGCACCAATAGGCTTAGAGATGCAGGATTGCATTTTATGGGGAAGCCGCTTATTTATTCAATTAGCATTTATTGACTCAAGCAAATACCAGGTCTTAATTTGGCAGCTACCCAGTGCCCATTACTGTGCCAGACTCAGCAGTAAATGGCAAAATTCAACAACAGCAACAGTCCTGAGCACCTGCTGTGTGNTTTTCCCTAAGCTGTGTGTATTCCCCCTCTTCCCCTCATAAGCCACAGGCTTATTGACGACAGGCATCATGTCTTATTCATGTCTTAAAACCTTTCCCTGCACATAGAAGGTGCTCATTAAATGTTTATTGAAATAAATTGAAAAAAGTTGGCCTATAACCATATATGGTTTGTCCCCCTTGAAGTGGAGGAGACCTTGAAGATTATCTACTCCAACCTTCTCATGCCACAGATTAGGAAAGGGAGTTGCACAACATCTCAGGACATTAGCACCAATAGGCTTAGAGATGCAGGATTGCATTTTACGGGGAAGCCGCTTATTTATTCAATTAGCATTTATTGACTCAAGCAAATACCAGGTCTTAATTTGGCAGCTACCCAGTGCCCATTACTGTGTCAGACTCAGCAGTAAATGGCAAAATTCAACAACAGCAACAGTCCTGAGCACCTGCTGTGTGCCAAACACTGTCCTGGGCACCAGAGATGCAGAGGTGACTGAGACAGCTTCCCTATCCATGAGGAAGGCCTGGTAAGCAAGGTCAGAAGTGTCTAAGCTGTGGTCCCTGTCTTCAAATTGCCAGCAGGGGGACAGGACTCGTATGTATGAGACATTCAGGTACTCATTAGTAGGGACAAAACTGAATGCCGCTAATTATCAAATAGATGTTTGAATTCCTGGACAGACATCCAGGAAGGCTTCCTGAAGAAGGAGGGCCCTAAGCAGACCCTGAAGGATGTGGGATGCTGAATGGTTGCTGGCTTCATGGCATGAACTAGAGATCACAATGTATGGATTCTTAGCCTAGCTTTATCCACCAATAAAGATGGGGGGCGCAGTCCTGAATAATAAAGCAAGGGGATTCCCTAAGGCAAAAGGGGGAGAAACCTCTAAGGGGGATTATTATCCCTATTCAACTGTAGGGAAAACTGGGGCCCAAAGAAGGTAACTGGTGAAGCTTCTTCAGAAGCTGTAGCTAGGGAGCCTCCCACGAGACCAAGACCAGCCCTCTTGATCACACCAGTAAGTCCCTTCTAGAACTGGGCACTCCACACAAGGGGAAACCCTTAACCCCCTCCCCACTTAGGTCCCAATGTCTTAAGTTTTAGGGAGCTCTTAGGACATATCAGAACCTCAAACAGGAGGCCCACTCCCATAAAACCAGGCCCAGAATATAATAAGTGCCAAATCCTAGAACCCAGTGGGACTTTGTAACCACCTACAATCTGAGCACAAACACCACACACTCGTGGCTGTCGATTTCTAAGGAAGAGGATCCCTTTTTGACATGAAAACACTTTGAGGATCTGCAAATGAAAGTAACTATACTTTCAGTAGCCATTGATTGGGGAAAAGACAATAGCAACAAGCTGCCATGAATCCAGTGGTGTTTTTGCATACTTTGTGTTTTATGAATCATAATAATATCTACATGTAGTTTAAGTAAGCAGCTTCTCTGTGTGACACACGCACCTTGGTCAGCCTGCAAAGAGCGTTTAGTGTGCAGGTGGCGTGGGAGGCTCCTGTCAGAGAGTGAAGCTCTGCCTCAGTCCAGAGTGCCTCCCAGGGAGCAGCAGTGTGCTTCTGACTGCTTTCTGAATCCTGGGGTTTTAAAAACCACGGGCAAAAGAAGTCCTTAGGTCAGATCATGGCTTTTGATGTGTCTTGAGCCTTGGTCAGCCTGCAAAGCGTTTAGTGTGCAGGTGGCGTGGGAGGCTCCTGTCAGAGAGTGAAGCTCTGCCTCAGTCCAGAGTGCCTCCCAGGGAACAGCAGTGTGCCTCTGACTGCTGTCTGAATCCTGGAGTTTTAAAAACCACGGGCAAAAGAAGTCCTTAGGTCAGATCATGGCTTTTGATGTGTCTTGAAAAAGGGAAACTTGAAGATGTATCCACAACTTTGAACACCTTCATGGCTTCCCCTTTCCCAGGCTCCCTTCATTCAATCCGTGATGGCTCTGCAGGGTTCATTTCTTGGGTACCTGAAACTCCACTGGGAGAGACTCCCATCAATGGGTAAAATATGGCAAAAGTGGCTGCCAGATTCTCACTGGGAAAAGATCCCATTCCCTGGAGAGAAGCCCCCCACCCCACCCCACCCCACCATTTCCCAGAGAATGGCACCTGAAGCCCCCACCTGCAAAACTGAGACGTTATAGGGAGGGAGGCACAAGGAGGGAGCATGGACATGGGCTGGACTGAAGTACTGAGAGTGTGTAAAGCCCCTTCCAGCCCAGGTGGGCTTGTACAATTCCAGCCTGCCTCTAAATTGGTCCCACTGCTCTCCTTCCGCTGCTAGAGCTGGCTCTGTTCCCCAGGCCTGAGTGTCTTTCTCCCTCTTTCTCTTTCTCATAATCCCTGTCCTTATAACAAGGTACACATGATTTTTAAACTAATTCTGCCCCTCTCTGAGCCTCTCATATTTACCTTCCAAAGCCAAGCCAGTCTCCCAGGCCTGCACGTTCCATTCACCTAATGCATGTCAGACTGGAAGGCTTTCTGCCTGAGAGGAAATCCCACCCCAGAGCTGAGGCATCCAGCCTAAGGCCTTTTAAAATACCTTCTTAGCCTTCAGGCTGTAATCACCCCAACATTTATTCCCTTCACTGAAGCTCAAAAAGACTATATAGACCTTGCTCCTCTATCTTATTAAGAAATCCGTCCATTCCCATAGGCCTCTGTTTGTCAAATTGAGGGTCATTAAATCAATTTGTTGGGTTACAACTAGCATTTTTAAAAATAAAATAGAATACATCATAGTGCTGAGAAAACATCAGAGTACCTCACACACAGTGGCAATAAATGTGACTCTGCAAAGCATTGCTTTCTATTATAGGTATGTGTGCACATATGATAGAAAATACATATTGCATTGAGGCCTGTGGTCAAAAGAATCTGAAAAGACCCCACCCACTCTCTGAGCCCCTGCCCCCGGGTTGTTTGCCAGGGACCCAGCAAGGACCAGTGGCTCCTGCGCTAACATGGGTGAGCATGTAGCTCACCCTAGCTGGTGCAGCCCCCCATAAGGGCACTTACTTGCCCCATGGCCGGTTTCTTCCAGGCCCATTCCTGGATGCCAGCTAAGATGTAAAAGACAAAGGAGGCCCTGCATGATCTGGTCCTATCTTATTCCCACAATCTCATCCCTTGCTATACTCCATTTTGTACTTTGTGGTTCAGCCACACTGTGCTATTTTTAATTTCTTTCAAGACATTAACCTCTCTCCTGACTCCTGCTCTTTACACATACAATTTCCTTTGCCTGGTCAATTCCTCCTTGTCTTTTAGGACTCTGCTCGGACATCACCTCTTCCTGGAAGTCCTTCATTCGTCCCTCTGCCCTCACCCCTTACTACTGACTCAAATCTGCCTCTGGCCCACAGGCATCCGCTGTGACAGCACATGTCCACCTGGTCGCTGGGGACCCAACTGCTCTGTCTCCTGTAGCTGTGAGAACGGTGGTTCCTGCTCCCCAGAAGACGGGAGCTGCGAGTGTGCCCCTGGCTTCCGAGGACCCTTATGCCAAAGAAGTAAGGCTGAGCCCCCCACCCCACCCCAAAGACCTCAGATAGCTCATGCTCCCCAGCCCTTCCAGTTGGAACTAGTCCTGGCCTGAAAGAAGCTGGGCTCCTGGAGTCAATCCCCATTTCTCCCCTCCCTCTCATTCCCTCTCTGCCTGAACTAGCTGCTCTGTCCCCAAGTTCAGGGCCCAGTCCAGCTCCTCAGTGGAGTCCAGACCACAGCTCCTCTCTGCAGAAAGGGATGGGCCCTCCAAGGTATGGGGAGGATCTCCCCATATGTTTGAGGAGCCTCCCTCCATCACTATGTGGGATAAAGAGGGGTGGCTAGGCTGGCTGGGGCCCCTTGGGCTGCTGACCACCATTTCTCCTTTACCCTCAGTCTGTCCCCCTGGGTCCTACGGCCATGGCTGTGCCCAGCCATGTCCCCTCTGCGTGCATAGCAGTGGGCCCTGCCACCATGTCAGTGGTGTCTGTGAGTGCCTCCCAGGATTTTCTGGAGCCCTCTGCAACCAAGGTACTGTCTCCAGAGGGAAGGTGTGGGGCAGGGAGGTGAGGGGTCCTGGAAGGGAAGTGGCACAGAAGGAGGGTTCTGGAGATGCTCATCTTGCTCTGTTTGTGGAGGCAGCTCCTTCCCTCTTCAGAACTTTGGCCTACCTTTCTAAGAATTGAGCACTATATGGCATGAGACAAAGCCATTATGCAATTAATAGAACTGGCTTAGAGAAGTTAAATGACTTGTCTATGGTCTCACAGCTAGTAAGTGGCAGAAACAAATCCTGACTCCAGCGCCCATGCTAAAGGGATAAAAAATGAAATAATTATAGAAGAGATCCACATCAAAAGTGGCAACAAGTGCTTTGTGCTGAGTACCAAGTGGTAAAGTCAGAGAACGCTGTGGAAGTGCAGAGGAGACGGTTCTTGCTTTGGCTGGAGATGGTATCTTCCCAACCCTTCTGCCTCACACTCAGGCCAATGTTCCTGATCCCTCACCATGCACTTTCCTGTCTCAACCTCAGAACCCTTCACAACACCAACTCCAGGCAACCGCTACCACTCAACAAGAGCTGAAAAGGAAGATAAAGTTTATTTGCATTGGTGTGCTGCTAAACTGGCTCTTTGTGGGGAAAATCTCTGATTTGTAACATTTATAGATTTCTATGTTATAAATATTCCTACCATGGGTGATTTCAAGGTACCAATGGTTTAATACTATTTAGAAAATTCCTGAATATTTAACCAACAGTGAGAAGGAAGTAGTTGGGTCTAGCACACACCTTTGCTTATTATTATCCCTGGCTTACTTAGGCCAAGGTAGTGTGGATTTGAGGGAAGGCTCCATGAACCACGCAGGGCTTCGACTGGGCGTTAGCTTGAAAGGCAGAGACATTCTGAAAGACATTAGAGGAAAAAACAGGTAGGGCAAAGCACAGAGGCATGGACAGAGGGAACGGCTGAAGGATGCAGTGGCTGGGGATGGGAAAGGGGGCTGAGAAGGTAGTCTGGGGCCTCAGAACAGGTTTGAACACAAGGTTACAGAATTTGCACTCTAACTCATGAAGGGATCTTAGGATAAGTTAAATTTACAGCTAAAAGCAACTTCAAGGTCATCTATGCAAGAATCTCATGTGGACTCTGCTTAAATACTTCCATTGACCAAGAGCTTACTACCCCCCAGGGGAACCCATTCTTTTGATGAATAATCACCTCTGAGCTGGGCTATTTCTGCAAGTGTGTGGGCCGTTAATATGTATGAGTAGAAAGTTTACTTCATGATGCTGTGAGGTCATGAGAAGTTTGGGCCCCAGGGAAACATATGTGACAGTTTCATTTGCTTGCAGCCCTCCTAGGATAGTTTAATCATAATCTGACATGTCAAGGTTTACTTATTAAACATAGGAGACCTTGCCATCAATACAGATAGGCCAGGTTTAAATTAGGACCTAAGCAGCCCAAGGAGTAACTCTCCGATCCTGCGTTGTCTGATTTATCACCCGCTGGCCTAATGAGTATTTCCTACATACAGATCTAATAGAGTTTGCTATTAATGGCAACTGCCCTGTTTAAGTCTCAAACCTTGTAAAAAATTGAACTGACACTTTCTAATGACCGGCTTTCCAGCGAGTTACAAATTACAGACACTGCTTATGCGGAATCATTAAATATAGATTAAATATAACCAGATGTTTTCTTTTCACCAGTCCCCCCTTCTCTCCACCGCCCCTCTCTTTGTTTTGCTCTTAATTCAGCTAAGAAGTCAACCAATTAATGTATTAGACTGATCACATTAGCAGCTCTGTGGGTGAATTTGTCAGCCTTGTGTGTGTGAGAAAGACTTCAAAGACGTTCTTGTTAGAGAAGCTCAGAATTGGTCTTGGTGGTAGCGGTAAGAGGGGAGCTCTAGCACCCTGCTCCCCACAGAGGCCAGGACTGAGGGATAGGCTCCCCAAATCAAGCACCTCCCAGAGAGGGAAGAAGAGGCTGGGCCACCTGCTTTTCAGGAAGCTGAAGCTGGAACCTAAGCTGCAAACAGGTGAGATGCATGTCATCCTCTTGGCAGTGGACCTGCCTGGGAAGGTGCTAAGGTTTTTGGCAGAAGCACAGGGCCCCAAATCAGCCAGCCTGCCCATAGCTACTAACCACAGCCCCGTGGCCACTGGATGAGGGTTCTCATCTCCATTTCAAAGATGAGGAAACAGATGAAGAGGGGTAATGTGGCTTGCTCAAAGGCACTTAGCCTGTAAGTGGTAGAATTTCCTAGCTGTGTGACCTTGAGCAAGTTGCTTAATGTCTCAGTGCCTCAGTTTCTTCATCTATAGAGTTAATAATAGGTAGTAATAATAGGAATATATAATAATGAAAGTATTGCAAGATTAAGTGAACCTTTGAGAAAGACTTTGAATAGTGTCTGGTGCATATAAGCACCATATATGTGTTTGTTTAATACATAAGTAAAACTAGGCCCCAAACCCAAGATTTTGGACTGGAAAGTCTGGTGCACCATGCTGCCTTACTGTTTGTCTCAAGCACTAATCATGTCCAGGAGAGGCACAGAGTGGACACAGATCCTGGCCACCAAGTGCTCACAATCTGATTGGGGAAAGGCTAGCAATATGAGGCAGTGTGGTGTAAAGGAGAGGGTGGCAAAATGAAACAACAAAGCTTCCTAAATTTTTTTCATATACAAAATTGAGCGGCCTGAGCCCTGGGGAAGTCACTTCAACACTTTCCTATGATCCTCCATGTGGCTCAGCCAGCTGAGGGCCTCAGAGATTCAAGGAGCTGCTCTCCCATAACAAGGGTGCAAGGAAGCCTTCTTCAAGGATATAGGGCTGGCTGGAATGGGGCTTTGAGAGAAGCATGTTGTTTTTTTTTTTTTGTCTTTTTCGTGACTGGTAAGGGGATCACAACCCTTGGTGTGGTGTCGTCTGCCCCGCACTCAGCCAGTGAGTGCACCAGCCAGTCCTATATAGGACCTGAACCTGCAGCAGGAGCGTCGCAGCACTCCCAGGGCTGCACTCTCCCAAGCGTGCCATGGGGCCGGCCCTGAGAGAAGCATGTTGAACTGAGAGAAGTTCAAAGGGTCAGGGGTCACTGACCCCAGCAGAACCCTCTGGAAGGTCACTGTTCCTAAGGCCTATTTTGGTCATGCACTCTCCCAAGCGTGCCACGGGGCCGGCCCTGAGAGAAGCATGTTGAACTGAGAGAAGTTCAAAGGGTCAGGGGTCACTGACCCCAGCAGAACCCTCTGGAAGGTCACTGTTCCTAAGGCCTATTTTGGTCATTTTGCAACATTTCCTGAGTATTTGCTATATACCAGGCACTGTGCTAGGCACTCAGACACAACAAAGAACAAGTGAGCCATGTTCTCTGCCCTCACAAAGCCAGGTCCAGTAGGGAAAATTCTGAGTACAGCCTTTTCCAGAAGAACTTGGCAGTCAAGTAGGGAGAAAGGCATGGCCAATTTATTTCCATACAGTCAGCCACCACACCTTGAGCACCTGCTGTTTTTCCAGGCATTTCAGGTGACACAGACATGGGTAGGACCAAAGCCCGGCCTGAAACAAGCTCACAAGTTACAGTAACAGAAGACCAGGGAAGAAACTACCTGGAAGCTCAAACAGGAACATAGCCACCCAGAACAGAGAGGGGTGAGTCAGTTAGGATTAAGTTCAGCTATAAGTGACACAAAACTCAAATAACTGGCTTGAAAATGATAAGCGTTATTTCCCTAACACATTAAAAAAAAAAAAGATTCAGAAGCAGACCATTGAGGAATATTAGGGTAGCTTACAAAGATGTTAGGATCCCAGGCTCCTTCTGTCTTCTTCCGCCATCAGCACATGGCTTCCACCTCTGATGAAAGATGGCTGTTTGAGCTCCAGCCCTCTTATCCACAGTTCTTATCCATGGGCTACATTATCCTTCAACAATAAGAATGGGCAAATAAACACACACATTTCCACTTACCACTGGCCAGAATGTAGTCCCATGGCCATACCTAACTATACAGAAGTCTAAGGAATGAAGTCTTTATTCTACTTCTGAGGAAGAAGAGAATCGATATTGAGGGAAAACTAGCAGTCTGTTACAGAGGGATCTTGGGGGAGGTGGCATTTAAGATGAGTCCTGTAGGCAGAATAGGATTTCCATAGCTGGACATGAAGGTCAAGGGAATTTTGGAAAGGAACAGCTGGAGAGAAGGCACAAAGGAAAAGCATGGGGTGCCCTTAGAAAGTGGTGTGTGGTCCAGTGGCTCATGTGGAGAGAGATGGGTGGTCAAGGATAACCCAGCTGAGTGCCCATTTGCAGGATCCAGACTTTATTCTGGGGCAATGGGGAGCCATTGAGGCTATTTGAGCAGAGCACAGAAGTGTCACAAAGAGAGCTGTGCTTTAGAGAGTTCAGGGTGTAGGAAGCAGTTGAGGGGTGAATTACAGGGGTAGGTGCCCAGATAACACACAGACCAAGTCTTAAAAGAGCTTGAAGCCTGACTGAGGAAACCAGCCCTTCCTCCAGGGACCAATGAGCAGCTCCTCCAGGTGGGACTGTGACCAATATCCTCCAAGTGACTCAAAGTGGAAATACTATGGGGGCTCACTGGAGGAGAGGGCCTCGTGAACCCAGGAGGGCTTTCCTGAGGAGGACGCTGAGCTGAAGCTTGAGGAACAGGTCAGAGGAAACAGGAGGATGGCGTAGACATTCAGAGTGGGTGCTCCAACAGTCGAACTGCAGACAGACCTGCCACACTGCATTTGTCCCTCTCCATCCAGTTGTAAGCACTCTCTGCCCTTGTGGCTATGAGATCAGTGATGCTGGCAAAAGTGTGCTAATGGAAAGCAGAAGGCTGCAGAGCAGTGTGGAGAGCACTGCTGAGAGTCCAGAGATGTAATACCCAGCCTCACCACTTCCCATTTGTCTGTGAGACCTAAGACAAGTGATTCAACCTCTGTGGACCTTGGCGATTCCCGAAGAATGCAGCTGTGGGCATGAGAGGGGCAACTCATTTACATGCAAATGGAGAAGAGTGATGGGAGTGCTGAAGTGGGCAGTTCCCTTCCAGATCCATGACCCCAGGGTGGTCATGGCTGTAGCCTGGGAACTTCTGTGGGATGCAGCTGTGGGTGGTAGTCTGAGAAGCACAGGTGAAAGGGCAGGTGCCAGGCTGCCCTGTGCCCACAGTGTGTGCTGGAGGGCACTTTGGGCAGGACTGTGCCCAGCTCTGCTCCTGTGCCAACAATGGGACCTGCAGCCCCATCGATGGCTCCTGCCAGTGCTTCCCCGGATGGATTGGCAAGGACTGCTCACAAGGTAAGCTGCTACCCCTTGGAAATGCCCCCACATAGGGTCAGGCACTGAAACTCTTCTTTCCTTGCCCAGAACCTCTCTGCCCTGGTGCCTCCATCTCCAGGGCTGAAATCTTCTGCAGATAGCAACGTCCACCTGAGTCCCATTTAGTGCTATAGCTAACATGATGAATTATTAGTTTTGATCATGGGCGTTGTTAACTGCTGGTATTAAAGATATTGATATTGTTGCCAATTCTGGGAATTAATACTTCATTAGCAGCTGAGAAAGGAGCAGCCCCTGGGTTTGGATAGGGAGAAGGAAGAGGCAGGGACTGGCATGCCAGGTTTGGTAGTGGGGAAGCGAGAAAAGGATAAGACAGTCACCTTGGAAGGGGTACGGGTGCCCTCTGGGTGGCCCATAATAATGATGTCCTGGGCATCATAAGCCAAGACAGAGCATTGTAAGGGCTGTTGATGTAAGGTGCACCCACTCTGATGCAGAGGTAACAGCCCCTCCCCAGAAAACCCCCAATCAAAGGGTGGAGACCCAGCCTGTGCCTCAAGGAGCTCCTTGTCTGATGGGTGAGACCTAGCCAGTACCCCTAGGGAGGTCACAGTTAGATGGCTTGAACTGAGGGGATTTCCATTCTGATGGGGAGGTTCAGGGAGCTCACCAGCCAAAAGAGAAGAGAGAGTCCCTGCCTGGGAAAGTCCCCATCCTCATGGGGAAGTTAGTACACACAGTATACACACTGTAAACCACAATGTTTACCCATGTAAACTGTTTACCCAAATCAGTCAGTCCCCTAACAGGGGAGGTTCAGAAGCCCTCAGAGCCATGCTGAGTTAGTGCTCCAAATCAGTCAGTCCCCTAACAGGGGAGGTTCAGAAGCCCTCAGAGCCATGCTGAGTTAGTCAACGAAGACTTGGAGAGTGGGCAGAGAATCTGGGCTTAATGGGAATCCTGGGTGACCAAGCCAAGAGGTGAGTGGAGAAATTTTGGGAGCAGTGTGCCAAGCCCCTGAAAGCCAGGAAATGCCACCCATCCTGGCCTCTTAGCTCTGACATGTACTCCCCCTTCCTCTCCCTTTCCATCTGCACCTCTCTGCCTTGCCCTCATCCTCTACATCCCACCCACCCCTCAGCTTGCCCACCTGGGTTCTGGGGCCCTGCCTGCTTCCACACATGCAGCTGCCACAACGGGGCAAGCTGCAGCACCGAGGACGGGGCCTGCCACTGCACCCCTGGCTGGACCGGACTCTTCTGCACGCAGCGTAAGCCCCGCCTCCCAGCCTCCCAGCCACTTGGAATCCCATGCTGCAGCCTGCTGGCAGCTGTGGGCATTGTCATCTGGGCCTGCAATGGAGGGAGGGAATGAGGAAGGGAGGAAGCTGTCCCCAGGGCCAAGACCCCCTACCTCCCGCACCAAGAATTGGGGAGCTCTGCAGGGACAGCCCCAGAACCTGTCTGGATTCAGGGGGTTGACTAGCCCAAAGTCCTGGAAGGTCAGAGCTATAAGGTACACCAACAATCTCTGAGACCAGACCCTCCTTAGACAGTAAGGCCCACAGTGGGAACAGCCTTTGACAAGGAGACTTGAGCCTGACCTCTGATTCCAAGACCACTTTGTCTGAAGGACCCCTTCGACCCACCCCTACCCCTTCAGCTTGGGGGTGCAGCCCATGGAGACGGCTCCAGTGCAGGGTCTCACCAGTCTCCACCCCATACTCAGTGAAAGAGGAGACAGAAGACAGGCCTGGTCCCAGCTGCACATCCACAGTTGTCCCCACCCTGCAGCAACTCCTGTAACCAGACATCCTGTTTCTCCAGGCTGCCCAGCAGCGTTTTTTGGGAAGGACTGTGGGCATGTATGCCAGTGTCAGAATGGCGCCAGCTGTGACCACATCAGTGGCAAGTGCACCTGCCGCACGGGCTTCACCGGGCGACACTGTGAGCAGAGTAAGCTGTCCCAACCCCCAACCGTGGGTGTAAGTGCCAGTCCTCAGCCTCCTGCAGGGGAAGCCCCCCCCCTTCAGAGTCCACTCATTCAGGGTTCCGCACTTGCTGCTCCCTTGGGTAACTCCCAAGGAAAAAGACTGAAGAACGTCATTGGTGTTTAAAGAATTTTTTCCTCCAACTGGGATGGGAATGGGGAGCATTAAGAGGCCTGAAGGGGTAATGAGAGAGTACAGGGAGACTTTGAAGCCCCTACAGCACCCAGCTCAGGGCACATGGAGGATACTGCTTAAATATGTTGCATGAGGAAGAAATAGGGGTGGGTGAGCCCTGCCCTTCCCTCCTCTGCCTGCATCCCCCCACTCAGGGCTATAAGTGTTTTGTTCACCCCCAGGTATCTAACCAAAGCACAACAGGAGCTACAGGGAAATAGGCTGCACTCAGTGTGAGGCAGAACTGGCTTATCGCCATAGCTGTCCACACATGGCACGGGAGTGGGTGCTTCTCACTGTCTACCCTCATTGTGCCATACAGGATGTGCCCCAGGAACCTTCGGCTACGGGTGTCAGCAGCTATGTGAGTGCATGAACAATGCCACCTGTGACCACGTCACTGGCACCTGTTATTGTAGCCCTGGATTCAAAGGAATCAGGTGTGACCAAGGTAATACACAGGTGGCAGTGTGTGTGGGCAGGGGGCTGTGGAAAGGGCTCCGTGGAGGCTCTAGGGAGAGTCCAACTGGAATAGCTGGGTTTTATAAGGACACTTCTCTTTAGTCACATTTGGGAGGAGAGCAGGACTGGGGTGGGCTGCAGATGGGGAGGCAGAGGCTCCAAGTGTTGGAGAGGCAGATGGAGCAGGCAGCCCCTCAGTCATGGTTTCCCCATGCTCATCTTTTGCAAGTTTCCTGTGTGCCAAGCAAGGGTAACCACAAGCTAGTGCTGTGGAAAGGCCACCAGACCAAGTAGGAATATCTGCCAAGTGGTGATATACCTGCTTGGTGTCTTTAGCCAGGTCATTTCCTTTTTGCTGGGCCTGTTACTCCACACGCAGAGTGGGAAAAGTAGACGAATCTTTGTCTTTCCCCATGACACAAGGTTCCTGAGGCCCAAGGAGTCCAAAAGGCCTTGCTCGACCTTGGCTCTGGCTCTGCCACTACAGTCAGATGACACTTCATAGTGCAGTTGTGTGGAAGTAAAGGACTCAGCACAGTGCCTGGCACATAAGTGAGCACTCCATAAATTGTGGCTTTGTGTACATAGAAACACTTGATAAAGTGCTGCAAACATGTAAGGGATTTTATTGTTGTTGGTTCTCGGAGATGGGGGCGGTGAGAATGGACTCTCGATCATCCACATTACAGAAAAGGAGCCAAAAGACATCTTTCCATTGTATTCTGAGGATGATAATGCAGCACGTTTACCTCTCTGGTGATGATGGCCAGCTCAGTTCAGCCAGCAGTTGACAGCCAGCAAGGGGCCTAGACGCTGCTGGGCTAGAGGATGGCCCTCTGCACTGAGCATCAGCATGGAGCAGGGTTATCTCACACATACAAGGGGTGTTCAAAAAGTTCATGGAAGGATTCATATTATCTTTTAATCCCATTCTTCCATGAACTTTTTGAAGTACCCTCATATGTAATCAAGAGAGTCTTGTGCACAGTGATCCCAGGCACACTGGCAGGGTGTTCACAGCTTTCATTGCCAGTCTATCATTTGGTGCTACAGCCCCCCGGGGAGGGTGGGGTTATTGTCCCTATGTTACAAATGAGCAAACTGGGGACTCTGAATCATACAGCTGGTAAGCAGGGAGAGGGGCTGAGTCTTATTCTTCCCGACTCCTGAGAAAGCTGACTCTGCCAGTTACTGGTTGTGTGATCTTGAACAAGTTACCTAACTTTTGGTGACTAATAGTCCCTATTTCATAGGGCTGTTGGGAAGATTAAATGAGTTAATATCTGTAACTCAGTTTTGGAAGAGTAAAATAATAAGCATTTGTTATTATTTTGTTCTACATCCATAATCACATTTGCTTCTTGTCATGACCCTTGGACTCCATCTCCTTTTAGGCAGTTGAAGAGACTGAGGCAGTGAGGGGTGAGGTCACACACCTCACAGGATTGAGGAACAAGGCCAAGATCAGAATCAGGTTTCCTATTCTAACATTAGAGAGGTTAGAGGAGTCTGAGCCCGGGCCAAGGAGATCAGAAGAGCAAGCCGGCCTGCCCCAGGCTCAGACCCTCCCTCTGTCTGCAGCTGCCCTCATGATGGAAGAGCTGAATCCCTACACCAAAATTGGCCCAGCACTGGGTTCAGAGCGGCACTCGGTGGGGGCTGTCACAGGCATCGTCCTGCTGTTGTTCCTCATTGTGGTGCTCCTGAGCCTGTTTGCCTGGCGCCGGCGGCGGCAGAAAGAGAAGGGCCATGACCTGGGCCCCCGTGTCTCCTACACACCTGCCATGAGGATAACCAGCACTGACTACTCCCTCTCAGGTAAGGGCTATGCCCCCAGCAACCCCCTCCCTCTGAACACACACACAACTCAGAAACAGCCACACAGTATCCTTGGAACACTTGGGTTTATCACTGAAGGTGGGTGGTTGTGCCTATAGAGTTGACTGCTACAGCTGGGGAGCAGGAGCCTACCTAGGAAATGTACATGGGGTTCCAAGAGGGTCTCATTTCTTGGGCCCCCAGCTCTGAGCAGCTAGGTTAGGAGCCTCTTTTCACTTCCCCAGAGCTTCCCCATCCTTCTCGCCAGGCTTCAGCCACAGGAGCACCTATACTAAGCAGCGACTTTCCTAAGCTCTCCAAGGGAACATCTCCCCAGCCTCATGCCTGTACCACCTCAGGAAGACAGGCCTTGGAGCCCAGTGCCCAGGCCCTCTCCATTTCTGCTTCCCCTGTGAAGGCCTCAGTGCAACACTCCCTCACAGTTCCCAGAGTTAGGGCCTTAATAGGGCCCTGTTAGTACAGTGGAAGGGGGTGTTACCTGACTTTGGGGAGGTCTGAAAGTTTGGACAATGTCCCTCTGGCAGGCATGCCAGAGCCCAGTCTGTTTACAAATGTGGTAACAACTCCAATAGGCATTCTATCTGGGAGTCTGATAAAATGGGGTGGGGGAGGGGCTGCTGGGCCAATCCTTCCTCTCCCCTGAACCCTAGACTGCTGCCTTGGAAATAAGAAAGGCTCTTGCTTCATAGTTGGCTAAGCTGTAGAGGCCAAAATGCTCTGAAATTGCCCATAGCCCTGGGCCAGGGAAGGCTGCGCCTGTCTAGGTGAGCACAGCATGACAGCTCTTTCCAGCTGGCTCCATAACTCATAGCTGACCTGCAGCCTTCTGCACCTTGCACTTAGAAAACCCAGATCACTTCAGCCCAGTCTTGCTACACGTCACCTATTGTATGCCCAGCTCCATGCTAGGCACTGCAGGATAGACAGAGGCAGCCCAGACGTAGACCCTGCCTTCAAGGAGCTCCTGGCCTGCATGCCCCCTTGGATTTTAGTTGAAGCAGACATCCTATGATGAAATCCCAAGCCCACAGAGGAGATTTGGGGATCTTCTTCTATGACTATAATGAGCAAGGTTGGCTTGAGTTTTTCATGCCATTCCTCTGGTATTCCCTGGCCCTGTGGAGAGGCCCTGGAATCCCCAGGTGGGAAGGACTGGGGCCAAGAGGAGTGGGGTTCTCTTTATGGACTCATTACTGGGATGTGACCCTAGGAGGAGGAAGAGAGGGTCAGCCCACCCCTAAATAGAGACTCAGGGACATGTGAGGATGGTGCCACTCTCTACACTGGCAAGCCTCACTTGCATCCTGCATGCTGCAGAGAGGGCCAGCATGAGGGAAGGAACAAATCAGGCTCTCCAAATTTCTACAGGGGTAGTGGATGCCAGGAAGCGTGGGGGATGGGAGACTTGGTTGTCTCTCTTTTCGGGGCATTCACAAAGCTGCCCAGCCCAAGCATTAGTATCAGGGGTGTCTCATGCCAGGAGCAGGGGTATGATGGTATATGGCACCTTGTTCTCTTCCCAGATTTGCCTCAAAGTAGCAGCCATGCCCAGTGCTTTTCCAATTCCAGCTACCACACACTGGTGTGCGGGGGGTCTGCCACCAGCCAGGCCAGCACTCTGGACAGGAACAGCCCCACCAAGGTACCGGGCCCCTAACTACCCAGCCTCTCCCCAACCCCATGTCCTCTCATTTAGCCCTCACCTCTGCCCAGGAAGGACATGTACCCCCCAGCATGGAGAGTCCATGTGGAACCAACCACCAATACATTAAGAGTAGCCCTGTGGTCCATGGTACATGTAAACACTCTGTGAAGCATGTAGCAGAAGCCAGCATGTCATATGGAGCCAACAAGTGCCATGTACCCGTAGGCATCACATGTAATAACCAACCCACAGCATCAGTCACCTACACCTTATATGTAAACAACTGATACTAAGTCATATAATTATTGTGTATAGACTTTTTGTCACAAATAACCATGTATATCATGTAGTCATTTTGCCACATGTCAACACAGGTAATCAGAACTTTATACCACCTACCACAAATCACTGCAGTATGTTACCCATGATGTGTGCAACTAGCACATTATAGAGTGACTACTGTTGCTCAGGTAACCACCCAGTGTCTCTTGTACCTGGACATACATGTCATCAATACACACCTACAACCATTTGTTGCAATCTGAACCAATACAAGGGACGTGGAACCCAAACATCAGCTGTAGCTAGTGTTCTCCTTGACAGTGACTCTGGCAGGTTTGCACCCTCCTGGACAGGGCCTTCCCTGACAGCTTCCAGCATAACCCTGGCTGATGGCAAGACATCCTCTTACAGTCACAGGACTTTGGGCAGAGATATCTCCGCACACCAGGCAGAGCAGGAGACTGAGGAATTGAGGAAGAATAGCCCCAAGGACACACAAGGTCTGATGAGCTCATGATGCCCACCTCCTAACACCCACCTGTGTGTGCCCATGCACATGTGCACACACACACACAACAGCAGGACCATTTGGGAGGGCAATCCCAGGACTCCTGGCTTCCTGTAACATCCATCCTGGACTAGGAGCATAGCTTTCATACTCTAGGTCTCTGCCCTAGAGCTCTGGGAATCCTTTCCCCCATGTCTGCCCCATGGAGAATGACCACCAGCACACAGACCATACTTTCTGCCATAGACTTGGTGACACTGCAGCCTGAACCCCACAGCAACAGTAACACAGATACCCTCAAGAGCAACTGCTGTCAAAGCCACTCTCAGTCTCTGTGTTCTTATGAAACAGAAGTGCTGCAAGCAGGGTACCTTGAGACCTGTATGTCAAGTCCATGGCCATCAGCCCTATACACAGCCCACAAGCTTTGGCTACTCTTCCTATGTATCTCCTCAGCTCCAACCCTCATTGTCAGCTTCAGCTTTAGCCTTGTCTGAGTTGCTGGAAGCTGAAGGAAGGGAATCTGGAGTTTCCCAGTAGGAGGCCCTTGATTAACTAAAGCCACATTACCAAGGCTGCAGCAGTAGAGGCAGAGGATGCCAGGGATGAGAGGCAGAGTCCTGCGGCCATATCATTTTTGGTCAGAGTTACTGCAGAGTACCCTAATTGGTGGCCCTCTGGCTCAGCTCACCCCAGGAGCCAGAAGTGTCTCTGTGTCAAGAACCCTGGTTTGGTAGACAGGGCACCTGCAACAGAGACAGGCAGCTGTGATGACATGAAAAGAACATCGGACTAGGAGCTGACACCTGAATTCTAGACCCAGCTCTGCCACTGACTCAGGACCCAGGTCCCCATCTGTGAAATGAGGATAACCATCCTTGCCTCATATGAGAGGCAGCTGTAAGAATACAGGGAGAGGAAGGATTGCACCATAGCCTCAAGACACCCTGCGCTGAGGCTTTCCCTTGGTCAGAGAAAGGGAGAATCTCACACTCAGCCCAGGTCAGGTGACAGTGATATTGCAGGCAGCCTTAGCACCTCTCTCTGCGCTGGAGATAGCCTCACATTCTAGCTGAGACACTGCCAGAGGCCCCATTCCTGCAATTCAGCTCTACCCAGCTCACCTGCTTCTCCTGCCAGGGCCAGCTTGGTTCAAGCCAGTTCTTGGCTCTTGGGAGGCCCTGTTCCTGGCCCCCTTTGCCCAGGGAGCCTGGGAACCCTACAGCTTTAGCCTAACAGCTTAGTTAGGGTATGTTTCCACTGGCCTCAGCTACACCACGCTGGTTTGCCATGAGACACATAGCTTTCCCTTTCCCTCAGTGGTCTATGATCCAAGTGGTCAGGATCACCACAGGGGTGGGTTTGCTGAGGCTGGGGAGGGGCACCTGGATAGTAGGTATTAACTGGCTCTCCTACTTTCCAAACAGCTCAGTAACAAGTCCCTTGACAGAGACACAGCAGGCTGGACCCCCTACAGCTATGTGAACGTGTTAGGTCAGTAGTGGTATGAGTCTGCTTCCCATTATCATGTCCCACCCTGTTCTCCTTCTCCCATATTAAGAGTCCTGTCGCAGCTTGAAGGGAGAGGGTTACGAGTCCCGAGCATGGTTTCCCCCAGGGAGAAGAGATGTGAGGAAGAAACCCAAGCCTCTATTTTGGCTCTCACTAGCAAATGAAGCCCAGGAACCCCTTCATTTCTTTATTAGGGAATAGGAAGAGGGTGGCTAATACCCGGGGACCACAAGGGAGACAGGTAGGGCCAGGATGTGGGAATTCCAAATGGAAACAAAAGATGCACTTCCAATCTGGGAAAGGGACCTCTGGCTGACCCAGGCCCTACCAAGGTGCCCCTTTCAAGGGCTTCTCCCTCTGCCCCCTGCCCTAATGGGCACCCAATTCCTGTGGGGGAGGGGAGGGGAGGGGAAACAAATCTGGGAAAGGGACCTCTGGCTGACCCAGGCCCTACCAAGGTGCCCCTTTCAAGGGCTTCTTCCTCTGCCCCCTGCCCTAATGGGCACCCAATTCCTGTGGGGGAGGGGAGGGGAGGGGAAACAAGGCAGATAGCCTGGGCTCCAGCAGATCCCCCTGGCCCCGCTGGCCCTGGTCCCAGCCCCTTTGGATGCTACACATAGAGGCCTTGTTTTCTTCCAGCCTGCCCCACCCTGACCCTTGCCCCCTGATGTATTTCCCAACCCCTTCCCCTGCCATACAAGGGCCCTGGGAATAATGGCTCCTCCCTGTCATTCCTCTCACTAGACTCCCATTTCCAGATCAGTGCCCTGGAGGCCAGGTACCCGCCCGAGGACTTCTACATTGAACTTAGACACCTCAGCCACCCCGCTGAGCCACACTCACCAGGTCAGATGCCCAGCCCTACCCTCCACCCCCTCATACCAGACCAGACCCAGCACCTGTCCTACTCCCCATCCCTGTCCCTTGACCCACCCCCATGGTCCCAGAACTCTCCCTATTGAGCCCTCCCCACTCCCACCCTCACCCCCAATGATTAGTCTGCCAGCCCAATCCCCTATCTAAAGGAGGAAACATGTCTGGATCCTCCACAACATCACTTCTGCTCCCACTGTGGTCACTGGATGTGGATAAACAGGCTGCTTTAACTACCCTCCCTACAGGCCACAAAATACAATCCAAAACCATTGAGAAATGATTTGAGTATGGCAACAACTTTGGAATTCTCTGGGCCCAGTTAGTGTGTATAACAGAGAGTTGGCTCTCTGGCCCAAAAGCCCTAGGTCTCCCTAAGAGAGAGCCCAGGCCCACCAGTGACCCAAGCCAGACCATTGGGTAGGGCTGTAGGCCAGGGATGTGAAGGCTGGGGCAGGATGTATCAACCCATATCCTCTGTACTCATGTATTGAGCTCAAACCTGTTGCCTTCGGAGAGATGCAAAAAGGAGACTTCGAAAATCAGTCTTGAAACAAGAGTGTGTGGGTAGGAGTTACAGAGTAGGTATCACAGGAATGAGTGCAATGAATGAACAACGAATGTGGCCTCCCTACAAAGCGGCTCCTCTAGGACACTCTGGGGGCAGGACCTTAGCTCACTGTACACCTCTGGGCCTAAGCGCAGGTTTCAACTGGCTTCTAGAGTTCAAGGGAAATTGAAAAGCTCTACCATCCCCTATAGATCCCTGGGTCTAACAGCACTAGGAAGAGTGAAGGTTATGAGTTTATCTGCCTGTTAAGCAGGCATGGGCTGCAGGGACCCAGGGCCTATACCAAGGAAGCTGTGTTCTTGTCTGTGGGTGCCTTGGACAGTGTACGGGGCATCCAATAACCCCATCAACTATAATCCCCCAACCCACACACCACCATCACCACCACCCTGTATCTTTTTCCACATGGAAGCATCCTTTGGGCTCAGGCCGGATTTCTCCCTACTTTACAGATCTCACTGTTCAACCACATGCTGTCATTTTTTGGCTTACACACAGGCAGGCTGGTGACCAATGGGAGAGAATACCTGGGGAGATCTGGGCTCTAGTTACAACTTAACATCTCACTTGCTGGTGTGGTCTGGAACAAGTCACGGCTACTCTTTGGGCCTCTGTTTCCTGTTCTGTAAAAAGGAGGAAAAGTTAAGCATCATAGCCTCCCTCAGGGAGGGGCGAGGGAAGCCCTTATCTAGGATGAAGCACTGAACTGATGCCAGCATACAGACTGTTGCAGTCACGCTTTTGAAGAGCACAAGTACCCATAGGCCTTTAAAAGGAATAGCAAACTTAAGAAAAACTTGGGCCTGGTTCTGCCATATCAGTCAGTAATGTGTGGAAGGCAGGCAATAGGAGTAGATTCCTGCAAATTCAACTTGGGAACTCTATCTGGAAGAGGTATGAAGAGGTATCTAAACAGCAGTGGGTTGGTTCATCTTCAGTGTCAGAAGCCTGGGAGAGTCGAGTGGAGTCAAACTGTATTCTAGTAAGCACTTGCTGCATGCCTTGCCTGGTATTGTGTCCTCAGTTAAAAGCTGGAGGAAAAAAAAACGGCTTTGACTTTGAACTAGAGTCATTACTGTCCCAACGTAGAAATGCCAAGCAATTTCTTTTCTGGGATCACCAGCAGCAAAGAACCCAAGCTGGGTCCCTGCAGCTTTATGTCCTCCCTCTGGCTGGGCCTCAGAACCACGCATTGTGGGAACCTAGGAAAAAACTGTGATGACAGCCAAAAGGGAGAAAGAAATCCTTGGAGCTAAAAAACACAACTCTCAATTATGTGCAAATGGTCCACCCCAAAAAATGGGTAACTAAGAGAGCTGGCTGTGGATGGGAATGACTGTACATCCTGTGAAGATGACTAATCAAGAAACTCAGCCACCTGTCTACCTCTCTCTGGCTCCCCTCAGCTGAACCTCAGATCTAGGAAAGGAGAGGCAAAACCAGAGCTGAGAGAGATGAGAAACACTGTCTCCAACCCCATCCCAAAATCCAACAGAACTGGGATTTGTAAAGTATGTATCCTTCCCTCAAGATAAGAACTGGTTCTGCTTCATTCTTTACCCTATACCTTCGGAGCCTGGAACTTCACCTACAGTGACTGCAGGTGGCATCAGAACTGCCTTTTATTACCTTTAGAAAAATATTCCCCAAGGGTGAACGTTAAGGGGGGAGGAGCCCTAAATATGCCAGGGAGTGCTGTAGCTCACCTTAATGCTTATGAGCCTTTGAAGAATTCCTGTATGCTCAAAACAATTTAGGGTAGATTAAACACAGAATAATTTTCTAGCAATAAACTATTTATTTTCTGGGTAGGTGAGAAAAAAAAAAAAGCAAGAAGAAAAAAAGAACACAAGGAGTCTAAGTAAAACTCGCCCCCATATTTTCTTTCCTTATATTATCTTTATGCAGGTGCTTGTGGAATGGATAGACGCCAGAACACATACATTATGGACAAAGGCTTCAAAGGTAGAGTATCCAATCCTGATGTCCTATTTAAAAGATAAAGAGTACAGACCTGAAATGACCAGGAATTCTGCCTGACAGAAACTGCATATCCCCACTCCACTCCCACCTCCACTCCCCAAAAAGTTAAAAGACCACAGGACCTGGGGCTGCCGGGTAGTTCTGCCCAGGAGGAGCAACCATAACAATAATGAATTCATCTTTCGATTTCAGTTACACCTGCTTAGCAAACGCTTGTGGGTTTTTTATAGATGCCAACTAAATGTCTTCGGAAATGTAGAACATCATTATTCAACCAATTAGAACAAGTTAAATTGATTATAAAATCTGAAATAAAGTCAGTCTACCTGCCCCAGAGGCCTCCTGTCGTTGCGCTAGTGAAGAACGCCACCCTGCACCTGCTGGCTTTCTGGGGCACAAGGAATGAAAATGATACCTAGTGTTAGTATTGTATGGCACTCTACCCGCAAGAGATCGCTGCCCCAAAACCAGAGAAGCCAGGACAAATCCCTAACACATGGGAACTGCAAACTGGATCATCCCTCTAGGAAGTCTATACAGGTGAAGTCAAAGATGAAATGTCAGGTCCTGACCCTGGGCTTAGGCCCTGGGTTTAAATGCCAAAATGTGTGAAATAGAGGGCATTGGAACTCTGTCAATTACTGTGTCACTTACTGACTGTAAGCTCTAGAGGGCTCAGTTTGCTCATCTGCAAAGTGGGGATAATTATGCCTGTCATGTTGTCTAATGCCTATCCTACTGTCTAACAAGATTATCATGAGTATCCAATAAAATAACAGATGGGAAGTGTTTTTGCAAATCATAAAGGTTGTACTAATGTACTAATGTAATGAGGCTGTCCTCTTGTCTCTGAGATCTATTTAAGAGTCTCAGCCAAACTATGACTGGTAGCAAAGGTCCCAATGGATATCCTAAATCTAGCTGTGCACCGTAATCACCTGGAAAGCTTGCTTAAAATACAGATGTTTACACCCCATCTCCTCAAGATTCTGATACAGCAGATCTGGAACCTGCATTTGTGATGAATACCTCAGGATATTCTTAGGCAGCTTATTACCAAATATCATTTAGAAACCACTGGTCTAGACTGACTCAGAGATTTCCTAGACTACCATTCAGTTCTTTCAGAACTAGCCTTAGATACACCCAAGACACAATCATTTCCTAACCCAGTAGAGCTAGTAATCTACAGCCCTTGGGAGAGGATTATTAGAAGTGGGGTAAGCTAGAGGTGGGTGGTGGTAGTTAGTATTGTGTTCTGAGCAAGAGAGCAGTAAGGATGAGACACCATCAGCATTTGTTAAAATACGCAAAGCTCAGGAGAACTATCTCAGGAAAAGAGGTCACCCCCTGGCTTCCAGCCAGACAATGAACACTACTCCCTTTGGAACATTATTCTGGCAACTTTCTGTGAGTTTTGACTTAAACCATCCAAATGGTTTAAAGCACCATTACAGTAGGTGAGGCTGAAAACGGAAAGGACAGTTCTACCATTTCATCATTATGACCTGGGACCTCAATTTCTTAAAGAGGTATGGGGATTGGCCAGAAACATCTCTAAGGGCCTTTCCAGCTCTGAGAATATGCATGACTCAAGCACAGACAGGCCCAGAAACCTCAATAAGTGAGCACACAACTTTCCTATGTACTGTGTCTTCTGTGCATTGTGATTAGGGTGGCTCACAATCATAAATGTAAAACATAGCTAAGGAAAGCAGTATCTCTACCTCAGCATCATTTCATTCCTGTTTTGTGGGATCATATGTATGGGTATCTAATGGCAGTGAAGGCCTTAGCAGGCAGGCAGCCAGATTTTGTTTCACCACTCTGGTTGCATCCTTTAAATTAGAGAGAAAAGAGAGCTGTGCAGACAAATGTACCAGCAGGTGTTGGGGACCAGCACATCAGAACAAGATAATTAAAAAAGAGAAAAATAAAATGTCACAGTTCAGAACTTTACAGAAATGCTTATCAAAGACATGGAGTAAATCCCACTAATTGGCTAAACCCCAATAAACATTTAATAAACTAGTTAGTATCACCAATGAAACTATTTCCTACAACTTACTGGGCCAAACCAAGTCAGAACCACTAAGTGTAAGTGTTCTCTGAACTCAATGAGAAAAAAACCCTGGCCTGGGAGTTGACACATGGATTCTAGCCCCAGTTCTTGCTGTGTGGCACTGACTAGGTCACAGCACTCTTTTCTGGGTCTTGGCTTCTTCCTCTATAAAAGGATGGGGCTTACTAACACCATCTCTAAGGAACTTTCCAGCTCTGACATCCTAAAAGTCTTAATTTAATTCAGCCACTGCCTGCTCTTTCCTGTTACTTATGGAAGAACGCCACTCACTGCCATCCTAGAGGTTGAGTGAGACCACTTACACTGCTCAACACCTTCCTGTCTCCCCTTCTCTTTCTCCCCCTCAGCACAATGATTCTGCATTTCGAAGTACTATAGAAGAAACCTTCCCCCCTACTGTCTGTCACCTTTGTGATCCTGGAATCTTAAAGCCCACTTTTGCTGCCGTTTCCCCATCTGTGTGATCATTGCCACTAAACCTCCAAGTCTCTCCTTGCAGTAACTGTGCATTCTTAGGAGCCCACTGACCTCCTGAAAACTGTGCAGCCAGTGTTCTTATTCCGATGTTGAGACCCGCCCCCCTCCCCATGTCCCTGTCTCTCAGTCCAGAGAAAGATGTTAATCTACCACCACCACAGGGGAAGAGAAAGGGCGTTGGCCTTCTATTAATAGTAGGCTGAGAAGCAAGAGATGGATGTGCAAAGCCTGTGTTTTCCCCAACAGTTAAGTAAGCTGGGCCTTAAATGGATACTAGCATAAACCTAGAGGCCTGGGTATGTTCAGATCCCACTCATAAGGTGGCCCTGAAAAGTCATTTCTTCTCTCTGAATTTGCTGCTCTCTTTATAAAATGAAAAAGTTTTGTTCATTTCAGAAGCCCTTTCTGTCTCTAATAGTATTTGATGGTGTGTGATTTTGGGGAGGTAGGAATTTGAGGAGCACAAATGCCAGGGCATTATAGGACTAAACCTTCAATCCTAATGCTAATTACAGGCCTTGGAGGAGTGACTCCCTAGAGTTTGGGTAGCCATGGTTGATTCTTCCCCTTTGTTTGCAAAATGCCCTGAAGGAGAAAGGGGTGGGGGTGGGGTGGTGAAAGGTTGAGAAAGTATCTAAAAGCAGCTGGTTATTTTTCCCCTCTCTCTGCCCTTCCTCCTTGCAGGCAGGTGGATGATTCAGCTGGAGAAGGAAGTGGCTTCCTGAGGTGGTGTTTTCCAGTTTACCTTGCCCTTCCCCACCCTCCAGTAGAGATGGAATCCAGATTATTCCATAATACAACACCCTCCCCTCATCACCCAACACCCACACATAGGCATTTCTCCATCTTTACCTCTTTACCTGTGGCCCTCTGTGTGGAAGATACCTAATCCCTTCCCCCATACCCCAAGTAATGTGTATTCACTTAGGTGCATTCCCTGCTCCACAGCAAACTATTCCTCAAAACTTGAGAAAAGTCCTGACTTTTCTGGTGAAAATAAGAAGAGGGGAACTACTGGCTGGCTGAGGCCCTTTTAGGCATTCAGCTAGAGGGTCAAGGCTCTCCCACTGCCATAATGAAATCAGTCATAAGATATCCACAAAAAGCTTAGAATTTAGCCTTTTCCTCTCAGAAGGGCTGTGCCCTGTAAATAAAAAATGCTTGTTGGTAAGGTGAAGCTGCTGCTACAGGTATAGTTTACATGTAGAGTAAGGACAGGAGCACTGGGGAAAAGATGTGGTGAGGAAAAACATAACAGAGAAGACAAGAGTTGGCTGAGTCCTAACTTACTATTTACTGACATTAGGCATTGTACTAACAAACTTTCTGTGCTTCAGTTTCTCATTCCTAAAGTAGTAATAGAAGTCCTTACTGCACTGCCCCCTTCACAGATGTAACAAGTTTTAAATGACCTAATTGGAATGAAGACTCTAAGTGCTACACAAAAAGAACTACTCCTATTCCTCAAGTTTTAGAAAATATGCAATGAAACAGTTTTGATAGCCCTTCTTTAAGTAACACTATTCCTCAGCTTCCAAACAAGAAGCCCTGAGCCATACTGCCTTACTCCTCGCAGGTAGTTCAGAGAACCCACAGTGGGACTGATGAGCTACGTTGGGGTTCTTGGATTTACCACCACTACCTTGAACTAAGAAACAAAGTTCCCATTCAGAGGCAAATCTGTGTGGCTAGGGGCAGGTCATGGTCCAAGAACCACAGCTACTATTCCCCATGTGAACCACTGAACCTCCACCAGCGGTTGAGGTTGGGCTAAACCCAGCCTCCTTTTGGTCCTTGCTGGAGCTGGCTGAGACTGCTTTGTCTAGCAAGAACGCTTTCTCCTCCCTCTCTCTAGAGTCATATGCTATAAAGAGGCCACCGTCTAAGACAGGACCACAGCCAATATCCCTCTGTACTTGTGAGCTAAATTCTAGAGCTTGCTCTGCTGCTGAGAAGCAGTGTGACCCTGAGGAAGTCACCATTTTCTCATAAGCAGTAAGGAGTGGAGGGGGAGTAATAATTATTGTTCTACCTATATCACAGAGTGTTGTCAGCACTTGAAGGAATTAATGGGTGAACGTACTTTTGTATAAGATTGAAGATATGTTACCTGCTAAAACAAACATCAACAGAACAGATATCTACATTAACAGAAAAGTAATCCCCTCTCGACCAATTACCTGTTACAGGAGAAAAGACTACTTGTGGTGGCACACACCTCAGCTACTTCAGCCACATGGCATGTTCTGCCCTCACTGGCCCAAGGTACATCTAGTCACCCCGTGAGTTACATTATCACTTTCACTTTTTAACATTTTCATTAATCTCACAAATTGGAGGCAGAAAGCATAAACAGCAGTCCAAAGTGTAAATTATGGTGGTTCTACTGAAAGACCATCCAAGAATTTCACCATCTGCTGCCTTTCATATAAATTTAGAGCTGAGAGGCTTCTTAGATCACTCTTGACTCTCAAGCCCCTGCACCTCACTGCTTGTTTCTAGACTCCGTCTAGCAGAGCCTCACAGATAAGAGTCAGAGCTGCCAGACTATAGTCTACTGCTTTTTCTAGGCAAGTCCTGCCTCACTTGGCCCCTGCACCTCACTGCTTGTTTCTAGACTCCGTCTAGCAGAGCCTCACAGATAAGAAGAGTCAGAGCTGCCAGACTATAGTCTACTGCTTTTTCTAGGCAAGTCCTGCCTCACTTGGGATGATCTGCAGGAGGCAGTGATCTTCCCCAAAGGGGAATGGTGTAAAGGTTGAGGGAGGGAGTCCCTTTCCTTTGTGACTTCTAGTCACTAAGAGACCTTTCTTCCTCCAGTGGAGCTATTTACCTCGTTTCATATTTGGAAATCAGTTTGCATCCTTTTGTACCCTCACGTCTTGGGCATGATGCAACTGAGAGGTGGCAGGAGAGGAAGCATGAGTTCTATTATCAGAGAAAGATACTGCTGAAATAGGTTTCACTTAGCATTCAAGAGAACTGGGGTACAGAGGATACATTGCAGCCTTGTCAGAAAACAGGAACTTTCCAAAGGCTAGCTTGAGACAGAGGTGCTTTTTACACCTCTCTTTTACAACAGTCTGGCCCCCTCTGATCATGATCCTGGAGACTGGGGATGCCACTAGAGTTTGCCACCTAAAGGTTGTCAAATTGCTGCCATCTGTGTTAAAACACACATACCTACTTCTGAACCTAAGTTTCTTAGTCATCAAAAAGAATTCAGAAGAATATCACAGAAAATGCACAGGCCAAGGAGTCCTAACGCATGGATTCAGGTCTTGGCACTGCCATTCAGTAGCTGTACGACCTTAGCCCACTCACTTCATCTCTCTGGACCTTCATCCCATAAAATGCAACCTAACAACTATCCTTGTAGGATCTTGTATAAATTAAGTAAGAGATGTGAAATTACATTATGAATATCTTGAATTAATATCTGACTACTAAAACCAAAAATGTTTTATACTCCAAAATATGAGTTTCTTTGGGAAAAAAACTCTGCCTACCTGGGAAAACACTCCTCAACACATTCAATAAGTAAATAAATCTTGGATTATCATAGGGTTTTCCAGCCCCAGGACCCTGAAGGCACATAAACTCAACTACAGTCTGCTTCTGGCATTGAAATGAAGATTTATGTCCTTGCTTGTCCTAAGAAATCTCTCTTGCTTTGCAGATTACATGAAAGAATCCGTGTGCAGTTCTAGTTCTTGTTCCTTGAATAGCAGTGAAAACCCTTATGCCACAATTAAGGACCCACCCATCCTCACCTGCAAGCTTCCAGAGAACAGCTATGTAGAAATGAAGTCGCCTGTGCACAGGGGGTCTCCGTACACAGATGTGCCATCTTTGTCGACATCTAATAAAAATATATATGAAGTTGGTAGGTGTCTCAAATAAGTTAACTTAGTGAAATGAGGGCAACAGTGCAGCGTCTGAAGCAAAAACAAGCCCTCTCCACTCACCCTGTCTTGAAAACACACCCTTCTTTTTTTGCTTTTTAAGGAATTTAAGGTGAACTGTCTTTCCCAGGACTGCCCTCTTCTCTAATGCAGAAAAGCAAATTCTTGAGCCAACTCTGATTTAGAAAACACCAGGACTGATATGAAGCAGAAATACTGGGGGTGGGGAATGGGTACACACACACTTCAACTGATTGTTGACAGAAATCTCAGTTTAAAAAAGAAAACAATCAGTACTGAAATTTGCAAGTTTCTAAATCACCTTCTTCTTCCTTTTCCCTGTTTAACCTGTGTCCCCGGGCTCACTGATAAGAACCTTACCTCTAGATATTCTAAATCTCTTGGAGTTGACCAGAGGTTGGGATTTTGACAGCACATTCACTTAGGTTTTCCATCTCTTGAGCAAGCGTCATTCCTAACCCTCATATATTTGCCATAGATTTATAAATCCCTAGAGCTCCTTTCCCCATCAAGTTAATAGAACTCTCTTCCTCCCCCCAACAAGGCAACCAAAGCTAATCTGTTCTCTGAACTCATTTTTCACTATATTCCTTAGAGCCCACAGTCATTGTGGTCCAAGAAGGCCGCGGTCATAACTCCAGCTATATCCAGAATCCATACGACCTACCTAGGAACAGCCATATTCCTGGTCATTATGACCTCCTCCCATTAAGACAGAGCCCTGCAAATGGGCCCTCCCAGGACAAGCAGTCTTAAGAGGGATAAGCTTCTCTCTTGCAGTGTGCTCTGCTGAATATTCTGACTCTCTGAAAGAAGACAATCCCTTGACCTGAAATAATGGTACAGACTGACTCCAGCTGCATATTAGTTACGTTCACCTGGAACTAAAGAAGAGCTTCCAAGTGGGACTGGGGTAATTGTTCAAGGAAGTCCGTTCACAAAGACAAATCCTATCACCCACCCACCCTCAGCCCCAAATGCCCTGGATTAAATGATTTTTAAAACATTTTAAGATATAGCTACTCATCAACACCAGCTAAATATAGCAAAATATGTATATGTATTTAATTATCTCAAACACGATGCCTAAAAGCATGTAGAATAGGTTTTACAAACCTTCCTAGAAGGTAAATGGGACTGGGAAAGGGAGAGGATTACTTTAAAGCACCTAAAATGTATATGTACTTTTGGTTGCTATTACCATCAACACCCGTTTTATTACTTAAGATAAATAGTGCATAGACATGAACTGTCTTAATATCAATCCTAAAGTACTTGTACGTATATGTCTGCTCCATCAAATTACAGTAGTGAAGATTACAGAATTGATAATGAAGTATAATGCTGACTACTTCCATTTTTAAAAACAAGACTTTAATAAATACAAATTATCTTTTTCTCTCTTCTGCCCCATAAGTGACACTAGGCCAAAAAAAAAAAAAGTTGTTTCCAAAGCACAGCAATCTCTTTCAGTCTACAACAATGATTTCTAGGCCAGCTTTATCAAATTTTGCCAGTTCAAGGACACTGCAAGTCAGTCCTTGCCTCGTCATATCTCCTTAGTCCATCCAACACCTGAGTCATTCCATGTGAAATAGCGCTGAGTTGATGCTTTAAGAAGTCACAGACTAAGAATTAAGTAACCCTAAAAATGGCTATTCAGCCTCCCCAATTTATTTGGTTGGCATCCCTTGCCTCAGAAGAGTACTTGCTTTCAAGCAGTTCTTCATAAATCTTCAGCTTGGTGTAGAATGGCACCTACAAGTATAGAAGAAATTAGACAAATGTGGATACAGCAAGTTTACATTGCTTAAAGTACGTTACGGTTTTTTGATGTAGCTAAATGAAATGATCAAAGAAAGGATGGATTGTAACCTGTTGCTGTAACATGATGTAAAAACTTTATAGTAAACAACATATGAGGATATGAAGTGCTTCTACCTTCTACCTTAAATCCACCACCTACTGAGATGGCCAAATATGTATTACAATGAGCTAATGCTCCACTCCAAATCCCAGTATCCAGAAGTGTCTACACTTCCACTGCTAATGAACATAGGTAAACTGAGGTTCAGATGAGTTAAAACAGAGCCAACTCCCAAGCCCTAAAGAGGACCTCCTCACAAGAATTAAAAGCAAAAGGGAAAACCAAGGAACCTAATGGCCACCCCTGAACCACTTCATTCTCTGGTAACAGTCCAGCCAGTAAAAAACACTTTTAAAAAAGTATACAGAACAGAAGAGGAACTAAATGACTGCAAAGCTGGAATACTGCTACAGGAAGTGTGGGAGTTCTGCAACCCTTGATACAAGTTGGAAGTCTGCCATGGAACCCATTAGTGTGGGAAATAACTAGGCAAAAGCAAGAAAATAAATGAATAACCCCCCCAATTCAGTCAAGGCATGTGCAAATTTTATTGTTAGAGGAAAATATATAATACTTACATGAATGCTGCATGTGTGCATGGGAGCAAGTGATCAGCAATAGTCAATTTACTTTCCAAAAAAGCCTTATTAAAATATAAATACTAAAAAAATTACTTTGTGGACCCAAGTAAATATTTCTCAGACATATGTAGAAAGAATATAGATAAGAGACTTACCTCAATATTTCAGGGCGTGACTGCTCAACTATCTTTGTGATGCAAGGATGAAGAAGCATGGTAAAGTCAGATCAGCAAGGAGAAACTTCATCTTAATACCAGGTTTTATCTTCTTCCCTATTCCTGCATGTACAGTAACTGCTTACCCGGCAAAGTGCAAATAAGCAGCATCACTCAAGTTTCAAGTTTCACCTCTCTTTTGCCAACTATCCTCTGGGCAAAGGTATCCAGCAAGAGGTGGAAAGGCTAGAGCACTGAGCCAAGAGATTGGGGTGTTACTCTGGTCCTCTCTGGGCTCTTTTAACCCCAAGCATTGAAAAGGGGGAGAAGAAGAGAGTGGGAAAGGAGCTCTAACAACCCTTTGGCTCTAGCACTCTATGACTTTTAAAAAATGTAATACAACTCAAATCAGGCAATACAGAGAAGGGAAAGGCAGAGACTATGTTTAATCTATGCTGACAACAGCTGCCTTCACATATCTCAGAGTTACTGGTAAAAGACATTTCAGTCTTACAGAGCAACTTTTAGAAATTTCTGTCTAGCACTGTCACAAACAGTTCATGGTCAGCTTAAACATGTGCACTGTGCATTTTATTGACAACTTGGAAATATCTGTTCAATTATTTTTCAGAAACTAAACTTTCAGTCAAATAAACTGATGTGCATACAATTCAAATGAATAAAGAAAACACAATTATTGTACAATAGCATAAATGAGACGATGAAATGGCAATACTTTTATAAACCACAGATTTGTAATATATTTGTTCACTGTGCAGAGGGACTGTACCTTGTACAAAATAAAATGAATTTCTCAAACTAATTTAACAAGAATGCCTACTGTTGTGCTGCAAACTGAAAATGTTTCTATAATCTACACCTTAGATTTAAGGGTAGAACTAACTTGCATTTTGTGTGGCTACTTTAAGCAGCTGGAAAACTGAAAATTATTCTAATAGATGCTTGAAAATAAAGTGAAAAAGTTGTATCAAATTTTTAACAAGGGAGTTTCTTCCTTCAAAGTAATGAATGGGAGCAACATATTCTTATTCATGTCCAAAAATTATTTTAAAATCCCATGCACATCAGTATACAAAAACTAGATGGTTTCTCTGCTTTCACAAATATTTGGACTCAGACAACTATTATAAGCTTGTGCTCAGACCCAGAGGCATAAAGGTACTTCTATGGCACAGGATAAAGGCCAGTGTACCTAATTTATATAAATGCGATGAACAGACTTCCACTAGTAGAAGTTACCCACTACAGCTATTCTGGGTGTATCTGTTTCAGGACCTTTTAAAAAACTTAACCCTGTGACTTAACTGATAAAGCAACAGTAGAATTAATTTTGTAATAAAATAAATTGATGTGCATACTAATGCAGATCATTACTACTGTGTGCATTAGTAATGCACTAATGTTTTAGATGCTAAAACATAGCTTACTTAGTGCATTCAATAAGTTAAAATTTCTCCTTCATACTTTGAAAGGTTTGTATATAATCCTGTTTAAGTCAAACCAAAACCTTCCAACTTGTCAGTTCACAAGGCTTATGTGATACTCAAAAGTTATTCCAATTTAGTAAGATGTTTAACCAAGAATAATACATTTTTGCTAGAAATAAGACCCATTCAGAAAAGATTACTAATAGACAATTCTCAAGGGGTAGGGGCTGACATTTCAGTGAAGTACACAACATAATCAAGAGTTTGTAAGACTAAAAAAGGTATTTACTGAGAATAGCGTAAGATTTTGCCCTATGAGTCTCAGAATATTACCCAATACCATAAATGATAACCTAAGGCCAATCGCTGCAGGTTGTGCACTCAATACAGAAGATTTAAGAATGAGACTGGCCAGTGAACTCAGTTGGTTAGAGCAAGGTTCTGATAAGAATATCCAGGGCTCGATTCCTATATTGGCCAGGCGTGAAAGAAAAAACAAAAATACATGCTATTAGCCATTCATCTGTCCAGAGAGAAGACAGAAGAGCCCAACTGAGTATGAGGCCGACAAGAGATGTAAAATCTTTCAAGGCATGGATGGCTAGATACATGGTTCATTATACTATTATTTATACCTTTGTATAATAATTATATATTTTATATTATGAATATATTTACATAATCACAGTATATAATTCTATATAATAATAATTTTTAGGGCCGGCCCGGTGGTGCACTGGAGAGTGCGCCGCTTGGGAGTGTGGCAGCGCTCCCGCCGAGGGTTCGGATCCCATGTGGAGACCAGTTCCCGCTCACTGGTTGAGCGCGGTGCGGGCGCGGCACCGAGGGTTACGATCCCGTTGCCGGTCCCCGGTGTGGGCGTGACACCGAGGGTTGCGATCCCGTTACCAGTCAGTGAAAAAGACAAAAAGGAAAAAAAAAATAAAATAATAATAATAATTTTTAATTAAAAAAATTTTAAAACCTGAATGGTAATGATCAGACTATAATTCCCCAAGCTATACCAGAATGAACCCCTCACTCTTTTAAATGGCCCTCCCTAATTGTTTTGACATGGGGTTGTCAGGGGGATAATATTAGAAATGTAAACATGAACAAAGCATATTCCCTGCCCTTTTGGATATTACAATTTAGCAAATTACAAAAGGGCAGGGATTAAATGGAGGGCCGTGGTGATTAGTGGGATGCTGAATATGTATTTTCTTCCCCGACTTACAGAGCTAGAAGGACTCTGAGCTGTGGTCCAATACAAACCCACAGAAGGTGGAAGCTCTGGTCTTTAGCTTCAGTTGTCAGATTCCCTCCTCATGCCAGCTTTTGCCTCCCAAGCCATTGTCTAACCAAGCAGATGGCTCTACAGAGCCTTGGGGTAAGAGAAAGCATGGTGACCTGAGGTCTTACAAAGTTCTATTATTTAGGCATCCACTTTAATGTAAACCAAAACTAGTAACTGAACACCCTAACTGCCTCCTCCAGAGCTGGTTTCACATCAAAGATAGCCTATAGAAATAGTGTTGCTTCCTGGGATTTCCCAGACTGTCCTGTTTTAGGCATGATCTTCTTCTACATTCTTGGGCCCATACGATGAAAGCCTATAGCATGGAGGCTAGTACAATGGTCAGAAACTTCTTAAAAATATGACGAGACACCATATCACTCCCCTAGAGATATCAGGGAAAATGGTATGCTAAGAGAGACTAGAGGTAGTCAGTAAGGGAACAGGTGTACAGTAAAATAGTACATTTACTCATTGGGACAGGAGTAACAGGATCTGAGATTTCATGGTTTGGGGAAAGCTTAACTAACTTCTACTGACTCAAACAAACATAGGAAAGAATCCTGTTGGCCACTAATTTTCATACAATCACTGGTACTGGTGACAGAGTAGTTAACAGCCAATATACATGACATTTTGTGTTCACACCTGTGTCAGGAACTATCAATCCTAAGCTTAATAAATGTTAAAGAAATGAATTCAAATAACCTTTAGACTATCACTGATTAAATTAGTACATTAACAAGTTAAAAAATGCCATTTATATCATGTGTGTGCACACATAAGCCTACACACTTGGATTTAGTCACTGGTTCTACTGGATAGTTAGCTCTGTGGATTGATCTACCTTCCTGTAGATTCCTCTTAAAGAGATAATTTTGAAAAAATTAAATACAAAGTGTTTTTAAAAGTTCTCTCCCAGAGAGGAATGTATTTTAAAATACATATTAAAAGCCAGCAGAATTTTTTAAAACAGCAAAGCCACAAAACGAGCAGTTCTCAATTTACAGTTGACACAGCAGCCATCAGATGCTCCTCCCCCCTTAACACATATGGTATTTTGATGCATATTGTTGAAATTGACATTTTGCAAATGTTCTGCAAGCTTTCATCTTATTTAAGAGTTAACATTGAAATAAACAGCCTTTTAATCAAGTTATTGTGATAAGACCAAAAACATCTTGCAGAATGTATACCTGATTTTTACTTATGTTAAATTTAAACATGATTTAGAATATGTACAATTTGGCTTTAGTACCTAAAGAGAGTTCACTCAGAGAATTGCAGAGTTAAGAGATGGGATGAACCCCAGAAATTATCAAATCCAGACCCCTCATTAATTGGAAGAATGTGAGGTACAGAGATGTAACGACCAGGAGAGATGTTAGTAGTACCTGCCTTTGTCACCCAGTCCAGTGCTCTATCATGCTTGCCACTTTCAATCTTTTAACTCACATAGTTTAACATATTTTCTAATATATGCCTAGTATACAATGTCCTTTCAAATATTCTTTATCCTTCAATTCAATTTTCAAAAAAATGGACATCCTCAATTAAAACTGTTTCTCAGTCTAATGGTCTCCTTTACATAAGCTGTAATGACAGTAGCATTTTGTATCACTTTATTGTTACCATCAGCCTCTTACAGTTTGAGAGAACACAACCATTCTTTAAAACATTAGAATGACAAGTCCAGTTTATTTGGCACATCATATAGGTAAGTGGGAAAACTCACCTGTCAAATCCCAGAAGGGGGTGTGGAACTAGCACTGCCCCAACCAAGAGAGGAAAAATCAGCTCTCTTCTCTTTGGCATTGGTGTTATAGCTCCCTATCTATTTGTTCTGCTAACCCATTAAATGATGTGGTGGAAGGAGGTCCTTTCATGATCTTTATTCATTTTTTTTTCAACACAGCAAATAGACATCATATGTAATCTGCTGTACAAAATGTAAATTGTTTTGATTTTTTTCCCAGGCTTATGATACTTGTGAGACATCAAAGATAATCAATTTCCATATTTCTCCTATGTTTAAATAAAATCTCCACAAACTGAAACCTAACAGGTTGGTGTAAGTTTTTAATTATCCACCCAGCCTTTGAATTCTTCTGCTTCTGATGTTGGCCAAAACTGTCTAAGTAGTACAGCTTTTTCTCCATAAGGTAAATGGAAGAGATTATCACAATAGCTCAAACCACTGAAAGCATTTGTGTTTTGTAAATACAAGTCAGCAAACACAAAATTAAGATGTTCATTTTCCCAGTGATGAAATAAATGTGACTAGCTAAATGGGCAATCCAAACTCAAGAAGTCTAACTTTTCTGCAGAGCCCTTCAGAACTTAAAAAGATCTCTGGTGTAAATCAATGGCTGGTACCTCTTCTTAGAATTGCAAATTACTATCCTCAATGCAGTGGCTAACGATAACTTAACCTTTGTCAAGGGCAAAATTACAACAAATTTAGTCTAAAGTCTCAACTGGCTTTACTGCAATTTTAGAATCAGGCTTCGTTCCATAAAACAGTATTAAGTGTTCCAATGAGCTGAGCAAAAGAGATTGACCTTATAGATAGAAAAAGGGCTCAAGAAAGCAGAAACAAAGAACAAAAGTGGATTGGTCATTCAAAAGTTCTCTTCCTTGTAAGGTGAGGACAGGGAGACAGACCAATAGAAAAATAACTGATTATTTAACCTAGATTACTTCAGGCTACACTTTCTGTGTAAGGATTAAAGCAGAGGGAACTTCATTATTATGCCTATTGAAGATTTAAACTGGCCTGTTTGGCAAATTGGCTGCTATCTCTTCCTGATTTCTCAACTTTCTCCTGATTTTTCAGGTCACAGAAAACAACTTAGTTTGGGTTTGGAGAGTAACTCCATTTTGATTTTTAATCTGGTCTGTTGGGGCCTAGTGTGGAAACTTAGTCCGAAACAATGGCCTCCTATAATTTTTATTTAACATCTTACATAGTGACAACTACTATTTGAGAGAAATCATAGATAGCACTTGAGAACAATGATATACAAGCATAAATCAAGGCACGATGGCTAATGGACATTTCTGGAGAATATAACAAGTTAAAAAAAAAAACAACTAAAGTTAAAATAAATGAAAATCATGGTCAAGCAGCAAAATACCTGTAAACTGCCTTGAGCCCTGGATTGTCATAATATTTAAAAACTTAATGTTTCTTACTTGAGACAATTTGTCTCTGGAGATACTACTCAAAATGAAGATAACTGTTGAAATGCAATCAGTCATTTTCTAATACCTAATGTTTCTAGGGATTCTGCCAAGAACCAAACATGCCCAAGGCAACATTTAAGTCTACACTTGGTAAAAATTCCAAGTTATTTCATTCATTTTCAATTCTACCTAGTTTCTCTTTTTTCTTAAATAATTTTGTAAAAAATTTACTACCAATTTTGAGTAAAAAAGGGATGGAATGGAGCCTTTACTTGGGTCTGGTGACACTGTTAGGTATGAAAGCACAAAGACTACTTCCCTAATGTTTTTGGTAATACTTTTTCCAAGAAAAGCCTAATTGAACTGCAGGTCTAAAATCAAAGCTGAATTCACACACTGAAGCCCCCAATTCAATGTTTACTCAGTAATGCAAGAACTATGCTCTTACAGATCAGAATCAAGTATTCCATGGCTATAATCCAAAGCACTCAAAGGAAAAATGTAATCTGACAACATAAGGAATAGTCCCCCTATAACTGTTTATTAGAACGTGAATATATTCCAAATCAATAACTGGAAAAAAAAAATCAAGTTACAGAGCATGCATAAAATACAAAGTAGCAATTTACAAACAGATAATAGTATCTTCATAACCAATACAGTAAAATAATAAAATGACTACAGAAAACCAAAATGACTGACTACAGCAATGCCTTCCGTGCACCTCACACATCATGAGCACCGCAAAAGACAGAAGATTAACTATGAAACATAGTAATCTATGCAAGCCCACACATATACGTTTTTCGAGGCGATATCTCGCCATCCTGAATAGTATCACTGCAGTTTATACAACTTTCAGAAAACTGCAAAGTAAGTGCTTAATATTATCCACATGGAAGTAAAACTAAATATTAGTGTGCACATTTCTGAATGAGAAACGCTGCTCCATTGATTTCAGTAATGTAGTGGAAGAAAACTATTTCAGGTCTCTACAATGCCTAAATGCATTCTATTTAAACTCAAGATACTATTTCACTTTACGTACTAAAAGAATACATGCCTTTAAGTGGTACCACTTGAGCAGAAATTAGCCTCACACTGTATTCTTTAGATATACTGAAACCAAAGATTAGTTAACTAGACTATATTCCTTAATATACTGCAAAACTCAAATATCAGCATTGTTAAAATAATTGTCCATGCCTGCTGGTGGATATGGTAATAAAACTGGCTGCATTTCACTTGCTGAAAGATCTTAAGACAAAATTAACACTTCAAAATTTGATACTACCACCATTAAACCAGTTATTGCCTGAGCAATAAAATGCCACATAATCTACTGCTGGGAAATTAGATCAGTTAAATGACTTGGGCTGCCTGACCATTGCAACAGAGGCACCTCAGATTTAATTCCACCAGTCTCTCCTCAGCCTCCAGGCAGCACTGTTATAACTTACGGCTCCATAACCATACCACTACCAAAACCATAACAATCTTTTGTGTTTTTTAAGATAATTCTTGTCCAAAAAAAGTGCCCTCCTCTCTAATCAACTTCAATGCTTACAAAAATTAAAAAACAAAATTTACTAAACTACATAAACCTATTAAGGCATTTTAGAAATTGATTTCCAGAATAATGGAAAATTTTCAAGCTCTCAAAATCCTGCTGTGTTTATAGGGCAATTCTTAGATTTGTGGAAACATACACTGCACTGAGAGAAGAGTGTATTACTTATAAGCTTCTCTGTGGCAAAATGATAGCTCATTTCTAAGGTCTTCTTAGTCTGATTTGATCAAGACCAGTAAGACTGAGCTTCAAGTGATCAAGTTCCATTATATCGTACAGTGAACGATACGCTTCCGTGATGAAACGTAAACAATTATTGAGGAATCCAAACATTCAGTTTATTAAACTAAGGCTAGTGAAGCCATAGCATGAAAAAAAGCTGCAGTCATTCGGGACAAGTAGATAATTTTATAAAGCTAAAATCAAAAGACTTAAGACATGGAAAAATTCATAAGTATAAGGAAGTAATAAAACACAAAAGTGACCACAAGAATTACAAATATATTTAAATCTCAGACCTGGGAAATGGACTATACACAGCCTTCTAGGGGAGAAGTCTTAGATGTTTTGACAGCACTGCACCTTTGGCTTGTTTTCAGTGGTTGGTGGAACATGAATAGGAACCACATTGTTGCTTGGAGACATGTCATTTTCGCGTCTGTCTGACATTTGCTTCTGAGAAACAATGCGGTATATCTCTAAATAAAAAAAGAAACAATATTTAGTGTGTATAAACACACCAATAGTTGGTATAAAAGATACACAGAGGTAGAAGACATATGTGCAGGAAAGACCCCAAATAAAATGAACAGAGAATACAAAAGTTTTATTTTCAAACAGTCATTTGATTACTCAACCCATTATTTTAACAATTTTCCCTAGGATAAAAACAGAAACAAAGGTTTTTCCATTTCAGAGGGCAAGTTTCACTAAGCAATTAAATAAATCTTGGTTTAAAGAGCATTACATGGTTTATAGGTTTAGATCTGAATTAAACCATAAGAATGTTTTCAGTCTACCATTATCAAAAAAAAGCCTACATACATTGACACTGTATCACAAAATAAATAAACCTGCACTATAAGACACATCAGGTGTCCTTCTAGGCTGTGTAGGAAACAGCACAACTTCATAAACATGCTAAAATCCCAAAAGACTCTTGGAAGGGAAAGAGGAAAAGATAATGTGTTTATCAGTGACTGGAACTAAAGTTAAATTGTAATTAAATAATTATTCAAAACAGGCAACTTACAATTTTATATGCACGCTCTATTTTCCTTTCATGACAGTTATCAAAACTAATTAGTGTCTGTCTCTTCCACTAAATGTTAAACTCTATAAGGACCAAAACCGTGTCTGCCTTGTCCACTGCTTTATCTCCAACGTATAAGATATAGATATTTGGTAAGTAACTAACTACATCAACAAATGTCATTAAATTCCTCCACAGTATTTGTATTTAACACATTTTATTTGGTATAAAACACATTTTACATTTCACTGTCTAAAAGTAGTTCCCTCTGGGCTGGCCCGTGGCTCACTAGGGAGAGTGCGGTGCTGATAACACCAAGGCCACGGGTTCAGATCCCATATGGGGATGGCCGGTTCGCTCACTGGCTGAGCACAGTGCTGACAACACCTAGTCAAGGGTTAAGATCCCCTTACCGGTCATCTTTAAAAAAATAAAAAATAAAAAAATAAAAGTAGTTCCCTCTGACTGATTATAAACTCCTTAATAACAGAGAACATGTCTCATTTATCTTTGCCCTCAGTGCTCCCTCCAAAAAAGAAATCCTTCAAAAAGCAAGGAAATTCTAACAATGGGACAAATTGACATAATAAGCCTCCTAATATATACTAGGAAGGACACAATGTATTCCAATGAAGGACACCTATGTATTCTTGCCAAAAATGTTTAAAATGAATTTAATCATAAGGAAGTAATGAGATAAATCCAGATTAAGATGGGGATAAATATTCTAAATCTTTGCTGTCCAATGTAGCAACCACCTATTTAAATTAAATAAATAAAATTTAAAATCCGATTCCTCATCCACTAGCCATATATCAAGTGCTCAATAGCAACCTATGACTAGTGGCCACTCTGATACCACAGACACAAAACAATTCCATCAATGCAACGTGTGATCCTTGACTGGATCCTGGATTTAAAAATTAAAACACAAATCTATAAAGGACATTATTAGTACACTTGGAGAAATATGAATATGGACTGCACATTAGGTAACACTGTATAAATGTTAAATTTCTTGTATATAATATATGATATTGTAATTATATAGGAAAATGCCTTGTTCTTAGGAAGTAAAATGCTCAAGTATGTAGTGGCAAAGTGCCACAATGCCTACTATCTACATTCCAAAGACTGAAAAAGGGGGGTAAAACGTACATACACACGTGGAGAGATAAACCAAATGTGGCAAAATGTTAACTGACGATTCCAGATAAAAGGTATATGCGTGTTCACTGTATTATTTCTGTAATATTCAAAAATTTTTTAAACATAAAGTATGGAGTGAAAAAGTAGAAGCATACATTCACAATGATCTGACAACATAACCAAATGCTGTGTATTAACATTATTTGGATCCTAATTTGAACTGTAAAAAAACAATTTGAGACAGGAAATTTTAATATTGTTTGGATAAGAGATGATAATAAGGGCTTACTGCCAATTTTTAAGTGTTATGAGATTCAGTCTTAATCATTTAGATATACATCCTGAAATGTTTACAAATGAAATAATGTAATATCTGGGATTTGCTTCAAAACAATGGTGGAGGTGGAGGAAAAATTAATCATGAGCTCACGGGTATTGATGGCTGGCTACACTGGAGTTCATGATATTATCCTCATTTTGGTATGTTGGAAACTTTCCATTAAAAAATTAAATAAAAAGAAATGTATTAACTAAATTACTACATTTTCTCCAAATTAAGAACTAATTTCTGTAAAATTGAACAGCAAGCTGTAGTCAACTGAATATGTAAACTAATAAAAAACACTGACAGAAAGTGTACCTTTTCTTTCACTTTTTTGGGGGGAGGGGGTGGCTAAAATTTATGTCTGAGAAGGTTGACAGTGGTTCAAATGTGAAGAAGCATCAATGAGAAAAACTACAACAGTCAGGCTACTGACTAAAGTTGAAAAAAAAAAAAGGATATAGAGTCTTCATTTAGATTCTTTTTTTTTTTTTTTTTCCTTTTTGTCTTTTTTCGTGTCCGGCAAGGGACCGCAACCCTCAGTGTCGCGCCCATACTGGACCGGGACCGGCAACGGGATCGCAACCCTCGGCGCTGCGCCCACCCCTCGCTCAGCCAGTGAGCAGGAACCGGTCTGTATGTGGGATCCGAACCCTCGGCGGGAGCGCCACCGCGCTCCCAAGCGGCACACTGTAGCAGTGTGCCACCGGGCCGGCCCTTCATTTAGATTCTTTTCATTGAAAAGGGATGGGATAGGAGTGAGTCAAAGGTAAAGAAAAGGACTTACTCTTCAACACTTCAATCAGGCTAGTGGCTAAGGAATAAAGATAACATCAACTTCATTCTTTGTTTTCTCTCTAAACCCAAACTGGGTAGCTCTTCTTTTTCAAGTGCAAATGATTAAATATGTAACCTTCTTATAAATTACAACTTCCTTACAAATTGAAGTTTAAGTTAGGGGAACCAAAACGAAAGTACATAAAAAGCAAGTAAGGGCCGGCCCGTGGTGCTGACAACACCAAGACAAGGGTTAAGATCCCCTTACCGGTCACCTTTAAAAAAAAAAAAAAAAAAAAAATCAAGTACACACAATACTGGAAGAGATGCAAAGGCAGACTTCACAGAGAATTAAATAATTAAAGAAATCTCATTACAAAACAAAAAATTTGAGCAGTGTTGTATAACTGCTAGTATTGCCTTCTGTTTTTTAGAAATGGAAAACTGCTGTTTTGACTCCTCACCAAAAAGATGCCTGCTAATAACGCCACAAGGTGATAAAGAGAAAGGAAAGTGTTGGTCAGAAAAATTAGAAGAAAATTTTTCTTTCAAGTATAACTAGCTTTAAGAGGCGCCACAAGAAATTTACTTAAGTCTCTCGTGGCTGAATGTGTCATTTAAAAAAAAAAACTTTGATAAAATAGGAAGCAGATACCTTCTAGCTGGTATCTGATTAGAGAAGGTTATTACAGTGGGAGGAGGAGAATGGGACTAGTAACTTGCTAAACCAGATATAAACAGTTTCCTCTTTCAAGGGCATGTTCTCCTTTAGAACCAAATGAGTGTGACACACCAATTCCTTTTCAAAACATCCAAAGAATAGGTAAGGTTAGAAAGAAAAGGAATCCTGCTTTATCATTCTTATATCAGGATCTCTTGAAGGAGATCTAAATATAAATAGGAGGGTACTTCAAAAAGCTAATGGAAAAATAGAATTAAAATATACCCTTGTGTAAAATATTAACATGAGATAACTTTAAACACAACAAGGTAAAGTTAAATAAAAAGGACATTATGCCTATTTCTACTCTAATGGAAGTCTGATCAAGTTGCAAAGTAATTCTAAGTTAGTTAAATCAACTATTCCAAATTAGGGAACAAGAAGAGTTAAAATTCTTCAGTCCCTCTAAGATATGTGAAAACGGCAGAGACCTCACTACAGTCTAGTTCGAAGTTTTTCTGGTTTTTTTTTTTTTTTTTTTTTTTTTTTTTTTGACTGGTAAGGGGATCGCAACCCTCAGCTTAGTGTCATCCGCACCACACTGCACCACGCTGCACCACCCTCTGCAGTGAGCACACCGGCCATCCCTATATAGGATCCAAACCCGCGGCTTCAGCACTAACAGGACCGCACTCACCCGAGTGAGCTATGGGGCTAGCCCCCTAGTTAGAAGTTTTTAACTTTTTAGATCTCTTCAAACACACTGCTCACCATGTAAGTCTCTTGAAGGTCAAAAAATACATTGACCTGTATTTAAAAGGTTGCTGTGTGCCAAGAACAAACCTGCTACTACCATGCCTAATTAAAAGATTCTCACCACTCTAATAAAATCAATAACTGAAAACTTAGTCCCACTTTAAGAATCAATACACTAAATGAACTAAAACTCTTTCAACCACAGAATTAAGAATTTAGGGGCCGGCCTGTGGCTCACTCGGTAGAGTGCGGTGCTGATAACACCAAGGCCACGGGTTCGGATCCCATATAGGGATGGCCGGTTCGCTCACTGGCTGAGCGTGGTGCTGACAACACCAAGTCGAGGGTTAAGATCCCCTTACTGGTCATCTTTAAAAAAAAAAAAAGAATTAAGAATTTAATTCTTCACACTGAGATAACTTGGACTTATTACATGGGGAAATCTGGCAGATATCACCTTCACCAAGTGATGAAAGTTAACATCACCAGTAGTGAGTAAGACAAACCAATTATCATAAACCTTCTGATCCAATGCACTGAGACACTTCTGTGGTGTTCCTGCCGAAAGTGTATAACCTGAATGTAATCATGAGGAAACATCAGACAAACCCAAACTGAGGGACACTACAAAATAACTGACCTCTACCCTTCAAAAATGTCAATGTCAATAGACAAAAAGACTGAGGAACTGTTCTAGATTAGAGAAGACTAAAGAGATATATGACAGCTGAATGAAACACTGTGATCTGATCTCAGATTTTCTTTTGCTAATAAGGGCATACTACAATAGTTGGCAAAATCAGAATAAGGTCGGTAGCTAAACACTGATGTAGCACTATTATCTAACTCTGATTTTGATAACTGTACTATGGTTATGAAGAAGAATGTCATTGTTTTTAGGAAACACACATGGAAAAGTACTTAGGGATAAGGGGCGTTATGTCTGACTATGTGGTACAGAGTTAGAGAGAGGAAGAAAAAAAGATAAAGGAGATGTGTAAAATATTACTATTTGAGGAATATGGGTGAAGGATATTTACAAATTCTTTGTACTATTATTGCAACCCTTTTTAAAGTGTGAAATTGTCAAAATAGAAAGTTAAAAGAAAAATAAAGAGGGTATGGAAAGTATGGAATAAAAAGATCTCTTAGTGAACTTGAAGAAAACAAGGGTGCACTGAAATGCAGAAGATGAGCAACCTACCACGCTCAGTCATGTACTAGCCAACTACCTCTAAAAAACACCATCAGCAGAATAATCTCATAGAGTCACTGTCACATTAATGGATGTCAAGAATGTCAGTCTATTCTAAAACAAACACAATTAACTCTGAAGTAATAATGTGGATAAATTTTCCAATACATAATTTTGCATCTTAAAAATTAAAAAGATATCTTTTCTTGCAGCAACAGCAAGATATAATGTAAATGCTCCATTAATACTGTTAACATTTAAGGCAGAACTGAGCCTAATAAGGTTACTGTTCTCTTTCTTGTTTCTTTATGCATCAATACTCCCATTGGTATATAGGAGGAAGAGAAGTTAGAACAAACATCCTAAAACTTGCAAAACAGCACATATATCTGCAGCCATATGCAGTGATCTCTGATCCCACAGATCAACACTCAGATTTATGCAGGAAGCTGAGGAAATAATAAGGAAAAGTGGTAGAAAGTGAAACTTAAGTCTTCTTTGCTTTCAAGTAACATTAAGCTATAACAAAAGCTCAATTTGGAGTAACTTTTAAGAAAAATAGCCAGATATTCTTCATCTGTAAAGACAAAACAGCTGAAGTTTAAGCATATATCTCTTTTTATGACAAGTTCATGTCTGAGTATATCAGTTGAATGTTACAAACTGATATATACAATAGTTAACTACAGAAGAAAGACAGCCTCGTCTTTACTTAATACCAGGAAAAATGGGCTAGAAATTGAGATCAGAATGAATGGGCTATAATTATAGCAAAGGAGATTTGATGAGACATAAAAAATATCGCAACAATCAAAACTGACTGAAAAGTGTTTTCAGGTGAGGTTTTCAGACTCACAAACCTTTAAGGTGATTTAACTCACACGTTTCAAGACAATATGAATCTGACGACCCAGGAGGTTCACTGATTTTAGTTACACAGCAAGTGGGAGCAAAGTGGTAAAAAGTAAAACACTAGGACTTCTGGGTCTCAATCTAGTACTCTACAAATTGACTCAACAGAATCCATTCAGCGGTTATAAAGTAAAAAAATTGGACTTGTAGAAGTACTGCATTAGTTAATCAAATCTTGCTTGCTTGAACCAATCTGCAGTGAGACTGGATACAGAGAAGATTCTAAAGGAAAGCTATTGTGTTCCAAAGACTGTCTATCCCACCCCACAGCACTAGCTAGTTCTTTCTAGTTGCTATTCTAAATCTTGCTTGCTTGAAACAATCTACAGCGAAACTTGAAACAGAGAAGATTCTAAAGGAAAGCTACTGTGTTCCAAAGACTGGTTATCTGACCCCACAGCACTGGCTAGCTCTTTTTAGCTGCAGTTCTGATAACAGAAAACAATTGTAACAGGTACGTAAATCACCAACATTTATTTTATTTTTAATGAGTTTTTTCACGCCTTAACTGCTATTTAACTACTAATTTATCAAACATTCACTATGTACTAGGAATAGCTAAGTATTTTGTAGGTACTAACTCGTACTCATTGTTGGAGTCTAGAGCAAATAACTCAGTGACAGACCATTCTTTTCTGTGGATTACAGAGATTAAAAAACCTTTAAGTCGGGCCGAGCCCGTGGCGCACTCAGGAGAGTGCGGCGCTGGGAGTGCAGCAGCGCTCCCGCCGCGGGTTCAGATCCTATATGGGGGTGACCGGTGCGCTCACAGCGCTCACTGGCTGAGCATGGGGCGGCCGGTCTCAAAAAAGACAAAAAAAAACCCCTTTAAGTCACAACATAACAGTCAAACCATGTCACAATATTTGATTAATACCAGCCCTCTCTCAAAAAGGAAATAACAGAACTCCCCAAAACATATTTGGTTTTTTTGTTATTGTTGTTTTTTTTTTTTTTTAAAGATGACCGGTAAGGGGATCTTAACCCTTGACTTGGTGTTGTCAGCACCACGCTCAGCCAGTGAGCAAACCGGCCATCCCTATATGAGATCTGAACCCGGGGCCTTGGTGTTATCAGCACTGCACTCTCCCGAGTAAGCCACGGGCCTGACCCCCCAAAACATATTTGAATTTTACAGATGAAGTAAGGCCTAAAATGGGTAAGTGATTTGCCTAAGGTTATAGAGCTAATAATAACTAGAGCAGCCAGGACTAGAACCCAAGTCAAGCTTCCAAATCCATGCTCAAACTCCTAGGCTTTATTCACTACATTTTTACAGTAAAATAAGACAACATTTTTAAATTAAAATTTGTTCACCTCTAATACAAGTGCTGCATACAAACAATAAATTAAAACTTCTTACATTATAATTGGAAACTCATTTATGTAACCATTTCTCCACATACACTTTAGAATGTGCCATAAGACTGTATGCACTGTATATTAAGATTATACTCTAAATCATGAGTTCTTAAAAGTAATATATAGTTTAAAAGCACTTATATACAACCTGGGCCTGGCCAGTTAGCTCCCTCAGTAGAGCATGGTGCTGATAACACCAAGGTCAAGGATTTGATCTCCTTACCAAGCAGCCATACAAAAAAATATCTATGGAAGTACTTTTAGAGGATTAAGATTAAATTTACTAATAATCTGGTCATTTTAATAAAGTCAGATAACTATGAGTCAACACAAATAAAATGTCTTCTTATTCTGGAGGTTGACCTGGTCATCCACATTCTAAAACAACACAAACTTTGTCCCTTTCCCACTACTTATAACTTTTCTACATGCAATCACTGGCTGATTTTATCTATAAGTGACACCTTTCTTCTTCTATAACATCATAATAGAATTTTACTTTTTGTTTTTTCACTTAAATTTTTAAAAATATATTTTCCCTAGCTTTTTCTTTTCTTTACTGAATTTCAAAAGGGCACTTATATCTTTTTTTTAATTGATTATGCTTATTCACGGGGCACAAAGCTGACCATCACCACAAAAGGGCATTTATATCATTCCATAGCTGGGATCTATATATTTACCTTATGAAAATACATTAAACACAACTTTGTTTGTCACCATGAAGGATGGAATACATAGACTGAAGTAATGGAAGAGAACAAGTTATTTTCCAAGTATTTTTCCTACTATAAACCAGATGAATGAGATGATAGAAACTCAATGAGCAAGGATTGTAACTAATTTTGTACTCTAAATAGCTCTTGCTATAGTAGCTCTCAAATGATAGTCATCCTCGTATGGTGTGATATATTGTTTAGTTTCCTGATTTGTTTAAATTAACTTCTAATTCCCATTGCATTAATCTGAAAATGCAAGTATTACCTGTTAGAATTGTCTGAAAAGCAGCTTCTACATTTGTAGAATCTAGAGCAGACGTCTCAATGAATGACAAACCATTCTTTTCTGCGGAGAGACACAAAAACTTCAGTCTTGTCAAGTTCTAAAACAAGGTGTATGATCCACTCAGGCCCCCAAAAGGGAAAATAACAACTTTTTACAACCTAAGATCTTCCCAACTTCTGGGGCAGTAAAGTCACCATTCAATTTATACTTTAGTAGATTAAAAATAAAAGTGAGAGGGGCTGGCGAGTTAGCTCAGTTGGTTAGAGTGTGGTACTGATAACACCAAGGTTCAGAGTTCGATCATTGTACCAGCCAGCCGCCCACCCACCCGCAGAAAAAAGAGTGAGAAATTTTCATTAACTTTTTTTTTTTTTTTCTCCTTTTTGTCTTTTTTCGTGTCCGGCAACGGATCGCAACCCTCAGTGTCATGCCCGCCCCGGACTGGGACGGGCAACGGGACCGCAACCCTCGGTGTTGCTCCCACACCTCGCTCAGCCAGTGAGCGGGAACCGGTCCGTATGTGGGATCCGAACCCTCCGCGGGAGCGCCACCGTGCTCCCAAGCAGCGCACTGTAGCAGTGCGCCACTGGGCCGGCCCTTTCATTAACTTTTTAATTGAATTAACTTCATCTATTTATTTTTCTTTTTTTTTTTTGGCAGCTGGCCTGTACAGGGATCCTAAGAATCCTCGATCTTTGTGTTACCAGCACCACGGTCTAACCAAGTAAGCTAACTCATTAACTTCTTAATTAAAGTAAGTACTTGCTACATGTAAATACTACCACTAACAATGAATGATACCACTCAAAATGTAAACTTACCAAATACCCAGCTATTTCCATCCCTTACTGTCTTCCCCATCAACCACATAGCTTTGTTATTCACTTAGAATTCTGCAACTGTATTATTTGAAATAAAGCTTCTTCTTGCCTAGGAAACTACAGAACTGTTATAGAAAACTATTCACAGCATAATTACTAATGCAAGGTCATGACTCTTTCACTAGCCAAGAATGCACAATGCTGTCTACTGTCCCTACCAGAACAAGGTAAGAGATAGACAGACTCTCTATGAAGCCAAAAAAGTTATAGCTCCTAAGCAGCTGCATCCGTTGGTCCCTGACACACCATGGGCCACTACTTTTCAGACCCACATATAGCAGCCCTGGTAAACAAAGAGACAGAATGGAAAAAGAGACTCGAAGCACAGAATAAACTGGTAAGATTTCACCTACCTTTTCAAGGGAGAGAAAAGAGGACAATGTTTAGATTCAGTTTTTGGCAGCAAAAACTCAAAATGCTAGTGTTCTAATGACTCAAAGTTAAGCAAAAAGCCATACGATCATCACAAACTTTCAAAACAACAATCCCTGCTGAGCATTCATGTTTATCTTTCTGAAACTATTATATAACCTATTACCCTCATTGGAAAGGTATCAAAACTGCAAGACATTACAGCAAGAAATAACAGAATCACTGTAATATCGTGGAATTCATATCACTAACCTGCAAAAGCCCTTGCTTCATCTGTAGGAACTGCCCTGAGATGACGTAAATCACTCTTATTACCCACAAGCATGATAACAATGTTACTATCAGCATGATCTCTTAGTTCTTTCAGCCATCGCTCTACATTTTCGTATGTGAGATGTTTAGCAATGTCATAAACCAATAAGGCACCAACAGCTCCACGATAATATCTGAAAACAGAAACATACATTTAACTATCAGAAAACAACCACAGAAAAGTTAAATAAACAAAAAAGGAAAAAGAAAACAACCACAAGACAGAAACAAACACCAGGAAGAATTTAAAATATGGACTATATATTTTAAAAAACACACATAAATAATTTAATTTCTAAGAATTCTTAAAACTGGAATTCTTTAAAAAAAAAGGTCCTTTTCTAGTATCAAAAGTCAGCCAATTCACTTGTTGGCAACCTATTTCATAGAACTTAAAAACTGTAAGACTTACGCTGACGTGATAGCTCGGTATCGCTCTTGCCCCGCTGTGTCCCATATCTGTGCCTTTATTGTTTTCCCATCAACCTGGATGCTTCTGGTTGCAAATTCTACTCCAATGGTGCTTTTGCTTTCCAGATTAAACTCATTTCGAGTAAATCGAGATAGGAGATTACTTTTCCCAACACCAGAATCTCCAATAAGGACAACTGAAAAGGCCAAGAATTTAATATCAGATGAATGAGGCAAACATATTCAGAATACCAACATGCTTTCGACAGAATGAAGTTTGGCTTCAGAATAAATAAAGCAAAAAAGATTGGGGATCTGGATTTTTTAAAAAGGATGGAGAGCAGGGAGTTGAATAGCCCATGTTCTTACCTATTACCAATCAACAAAACCAATTTATTCTTTTAGCATGTTTCTACCTGCATAATGATTTCCACACATTGTCTGCTTAGCACAGATATAATACCCTGTCTTAAACATGCAATTTTAATCACAGGTGCACTAGGCATTGATAACAGGCATTAATTACCATAAATGGTATACCAACCTTCCTAACCTTAGAAGGTAACAACTTGAAAGATAAATCCTAAACTAAATGAACAATTTGTGACATTAAAATGTATCAGACATGAAAACAACAAAGGATGTTAATGGGTGGGGAGGGAGAGAATGAATATGATCTAGTTTCTTCAAAGACTGGGTGTGACCTCAGGACTTACACCTAGGGAAAATGAAATACATTTAACATGACGCATCAGGTTTATAAACTTCACCACTTAGATCACAGAAACTACAATGACTTTTAATACTTGCATTTATAAGACTGGCTCAACTCTAGAAACCATCCTCCCACTGCTACCCCCCCAAACTCCACCCTACTAAGGATAAACAGGGGCCCCAGGAAGCTAACTAATCATTCTAACTTACTATAAGTCAAAATGAAAGCAAGGATGGCACACACTTTCACTAACAACTTCACAAATTTTTTTAAACAGGTTTTGATTACATGAATTTACTTCCTGTGATTTCTATAAGATCCATCTCATTTACTAATTAAATACATGGAGATTCTTTTTCACCCAAGGTGATATTACACTTGAGAATTCCAAAAACAATGGGGAAATAGGCAGTAAGACAAGTTGCTTTAAAGCATTTTCCATCTGAATTTAAAAATCAAAATGAGGGGGCCGGCCCATGGCTCACTTGGAGAGTGTGGTGCTGACAGCACCAAGTCAGGGGTTAAGATCCCCTTACCGGTCATCTTTAAAAAAAATAAAATAAAAATGAGTTCACAGGTTTACAGAATAAGAGCGAGACAACATTTTTTCATTTGTAAAAATTTTTATCAGCATTCAGGAAACATTATTTATCCCTACTATTGACTACTAGTACTTTTTATTACCTATCACACTAATTAATTTAGATACAAAGTCTAGAAAATCAACCATTCAAGAATAAAGCCAAGGAATAAGACCGTGCCTAGTAACTAAACAGACTGGGATTTGGTGTTCAGGCAGAGAGGGAGGTAAAAACTGTGAGAGCTCACTGCACTCCAATCAGAAGGCAAAGAGAGTCCATTATGCATTCCTTCTTTGCCATAGCAGCAGATATATGCTGGCCTCTGGACAGTCCTGGGGAGAGTACATTATCATATGCATATCTTTCTGGCTTTCTCTGTCAGCTGATTCAGCAAGAAATCACCCAGGCAGCAGTGATTCCATGGAGCACAAAGAATAGTTGTTTCTAACCACATAGTCAATTAGAGGGTGTCAAAGGTGCTATGGCAAACGCAGGTATTATATTAAACGCTTTTATTTGGATACCAAGGAAGAAGATGGCAAGGCCATGAAAGCAATGTACAAAAAGAATGCACTTTCAATTTTACAGGATGGTTAGTTGATATGTTAGTTTCCAAGGTTCACCATTCTGGATGAGAAGTCAAATCCCAGTTTCAGTAATAGAATCTACCTATTAATAGAATACATTTACTTTTGCTTCTTAGTACAAGAGGGTGGATGATCTGCTGAGGAAATCTCCTTTGAATCACTTCTGGCCCGACACTAGCACTGAGGTATAAAAGCCTAACTTGAGGTAGAAACAGGGAAGAAGGAAAAAACCAAAAGGTTAGAATGTTTCTTCACAGGTACTTCCATATCTATCAGTAATTCAGGAGCCAGTCACATAGTTTAAAGCCAAAGACTGCATGTAAGCATGACATCTAGAATGATGTCTCTGGAAAATTTTTTTTTAAAAAAACACATCTCAAAGAACACTCTTACGGTCGGCCTGTGGCTCACTTGGGAGAGTGTGGTGCTGATAACACCAAGGCTACAGGTTTGGATCCCTACATAGGGATGGCCGGTTGGCTCACTTGGGAGAGCATGGTACTGAGAACACAAAGTCAAGGGTTAAGATCCCCTTACCAGTCATCTTTAAAAAAAAAAAAAACCACTCTCCACCTTCCATAAAAATTCCAACACTTTCAAGTTTTGGTTTCTTCCCTTTTGACCTCCACTTTTCACCAATGATTATGTTCATTATCACATCAACCTCAAATATTTATGCCACCATAAAGATATAGTAAGGAAATTTTTTTCTTGATGTAACCAAGTAATTTTAACATAAAAAATAGCACTTTTATCTGAAAATAACTCAAAACTCATGAATGCTTTATATAGTATAAAATAGTTATCTCAACTAGACATAGACAAGGTTGCCAGAATTAAGATTAGCAACTTGATAAAGGATTATATCTTAAACGACAACAGAAGATACTGGTTCTACAGAATAGTACTGCCAAACAGATACTGAGAAATGACACGGTAAGTAAAGCTGATTCAATTTAGTTAACAAATTAGAAACCAAAACAAGTAGAATTACATTTAGGCTCACTTTTAAAAATATTTAATTAAATAAATAAATAAATAAACTAGAATGGAATAAATTACCTAAGCAACATAAGAGAATTTATTAGCTATGATTTAAAAACAAACAGGGCTGGTCCCTTAGCTCAGTTGGTTAGAGCTCCATGTTATAACACCAAGGTCAAGGGTTCAGATCCCCGTTCCAGCCAATTGCCAAATAAATAAAAACAAAACTTTATGTACCTTTCTTCATGGACTCAAATTTAAATAATTTTAAATAATTTCTAATAAAAATAGTTTCTCTCACTAAGATGACAATTGTTTTTTTAACGTGAGAAACTATATGATCACATCAAGAAAGGAATCTGCAGTGCCTTTCTATCTATGGTTTTCATAACCAGTATCTTGGGTTAAAAGTACTTCCATTTAAGTATTTTATAACTATAGCCATCCACACATATAGTATATATATATACTAAATAATATAAACATAAGTTAAATAACAGCATCTATACATTCGACATCTATAGCATTCCTAAAATAACCTAATAACATGTCAGCCCTAAGTATTATCACATGAAGAAATAACTGATAATTTTCTTGGTTTTTATAAACTTGGAAATGTTTCTACTCTCTTAACTATATTCACAGTCTAACCTCATTAAAAGTCTTTAAAATAAAATGCATTCAATAAGGCTATAGTTTAGATAACTTTTTCCAGGTTCAGCAGAATCTGAGTTGCTCAACCAAAAGTTGTGAAAGAGAAACTACCAAGATGCAAGACAGGGAAGTTCCTATGATCTACTGACAATCAGCTGATGGTTATTTACTAATGACTTTCAGTGAGATTGAAAAGAAAATGCCATAAGCAACAGACTATGTAATCCAGATATTTTCAGAAAATGTGACTTCTGAAAGTGGATTGGTGTCTACCACATATTTGTAAACAGGAACTATGATTGATGCTTACTTAATTTATCTCCCACAGGGCCTTAACCACATTGTGTGTATGTAAATACTTGTAGAATTAAATTAAAAATGAAAAATCAAGTTTCAAAAAATTAAACTAATTCTCCTCCACCAAAAGTCTCACTGTTGAGCTTAACTAAAGATTAATGTTGAAGAACAAATACATAATTTAGAACAACTGTCTTGCTCTCCCCATATTACATTCCTATTTATACCACTCCATCCCATATTAACCAAAATATCCCTTCATTTTCAACTGGTTAGAGTTACAAGCAGCTACAATTCCCTAAACTATAAAGTTTGCTAGGTAAGCCTTCTTTGAAGCAGACTGTTGCAGTTTATCTCAGCAAATAAATCTCTGTAGAATGAAACCATTTTAATATAAAATTATTCTTACTTTGCTTTAAAATACTATAATTGTATAAATAAGAAATTGGCCAATCAGTATTGAAGTATAAAAAAAAATGTGACTCATAGCCTGTGAGAGCTTGAAAAAAGTGAAAATCCTTCTCAGCAGAATTTTTTAAACATCCTTTCAGCAAAATGTACATACAACAAAATGAAATCATAACCCATGGAAACATAAAATACTTCAGAAGTTCCTAGTTTTGTTTCTTTACTAATATTTAAATGCTCTTGTGTTTATAAAGATTTAAAGTTAAAAAAAACTGATAAGAACCACAATAACTTCACATTATTACCATTTATTGAGTTCTCACAGAAGCTAAAATTTTCCAAGCGGTTTCATTTAATTCTTTCAACAGTCCTGATAAGCAGGTATTATTTCGTTTTTAAAATGAGGGAACTTGGGCCAGCCCATGGCTCACTCGGGAGAGTGTGGTGCTGATAACAAGGCCACGGGTTTGGATCCCGTATAGGGATGGCCGGTTAGCTCACTGGGTGAGCGTGGTGCTGACAATACCAAGTCAAAGGTTAAGATCCCCTTACCGGTCATCTTTTTAAAATAAATAAATAAATAAATAAAAATAAAATGAGGGAACTTGAGCTCAAAAAATTTAACTTTCCCAAGGTCACAAAGTAAATATAAGACCTGAGTCAGGATTTGAACCCAGACCTATGGTGATTCCATAGCCCTGTGCTCTCAATCATTGTTAGAAGGATGGTGTATTGCCAAAATTAAATTAAAGTTCCTTAAACCAATCCAGGATAATTAATATTCTTATTTTTTTAAATGGCTTTCTATAATCAACATTCAAGCTACAAACCAAACAAGAGAAATACCCTCATAATCTATCTTGTTCTAATTAATTACTTCTAAGCTGCCCACTGCCACTGTAAGATATTTTTTAAAAAAACAACAAACCTCCAAAGTCTCACTTGAGTCAAGTAATACCACATCATCTCAGATGCCTTTAGCAAACGGTACGCGAAAACTAACCCAAGTCTTTTGTATTTGTAAAATGACTTTCCAGTATGGGGGTAGATTTTGAAGGTATTCACCCTATATAACAGAATATTCTGGCTCAGAGAAGTAAGTGATAAGGGTATATAATCAGGTAATATACCAAGATTTGCAATGTACTGATAAAAGCAATGTTTCCTGCTTCGTTTAGTCAATCATTCTTAGTATCCAATGGCAAAGTCGGAAACAGTCACTATGCTTAACACTCTTTTTAAACTCCACCCTCCACTATAAAGCTTTAATAGCAATGGCTTCTTCCTCCCTGGTAATGATCTTTGTTCAGCACACTACTGATAGCTACCCTAATTCAGCAGCAGAGAAGGAACAGAGTGCGAGAGCATCCACATAACAAAAAAAGCATTTACTGTACTCTACACTCACTGAAAACTGTACCCTTTATCTTTGTTGATTAAAAAATACCAACTACTTGGATTCTTTCCGGACTTATCCAATAAGCAATTCTTTCTATCCACTCCCCACCCTCCAATATGCTTTGTCCAAGGATACTACGTTTCCCTATTTCATAATAAATATTTAATTTGACCAAAAGAACACACAAATTCCCCCCACCCCCACCTTTTGGGAAAGGTATGTGGCCAACTAGGCTCTTCCCTTCCTGTCGGATCCTCCCAGTGTTGCAGCAGGAAGCAACCAGTCCATAGTGATAAAGCAAGCTACTATTTGTGCAGCGCACAACCTTTCCTGCTCAGGAACTGGGCCTTCAGGTCTGGCAAGGATAACAGCCACCACCCATCCGCAACCCCTTCTAGCGAGCCGAGTTAAGAGTTATCCAGGCTTGGTGGCCACTGGGCAGGGAAGACAGGAGAAAAAAGTCTACATGGGAAGTCATATCTGCCTGCCGGGTCACTGCGACAAGTGCGAGGGTGGGTGATGAACAATCCCTCTTGTCCGTGCTCCCACGACCGGGTCGCACCGGAGACAGGGAGCTCTAAACACAATTTGGAGAAGGAATGCAGAGAGTGGTCAATCCGGAGAGAAGGGGGAGGAGCGACACTCCGAGAAGGTTATCGACCATGAGAACCGCGGGGCGGGTGGGGGTGGGGCCCCCGGCCCGCTCAGATTTTACGACGGCCGGACCCCGGGACGGGGGAAGCTGGCTAGGAGGGGCCGCCGTCGGAGGGGAGAGGCTATGAGGAGACGCGAGAAGAGTCTTGTTCGGGGGAGAGGGAAGCAGATTAAGAAAAAGACCTGAGGTGGGAGTCTGGGCCGAAGGAAGGCCGAGAGAAGCGAAGGGCCTATCAGAGGGGCTCAGAGAGGGGATGTGAGCCAGGAAGGGTGTATATTGAGAGGGAGGGGGCGCTAAGCCCGCAAAGACAGATGGTGGGAGGGGCGGCGGGGTCAAAGAACCCGGGCAAAGGAATTAGACGATTTGGGAGAAGGCAGTCCGCTGTGAGGAGGACATACAACGATGGGCTCTAAAGCTAGCGAAGGCCTATGGGGAGGTCGCTAAGACAGCGGCGTGTAGCAGGGAGCCCCTGCCCGAGGGGAAGAGAAGAGGCCGAGCTGGGAGACGGCAGGACGAACCTCACAGAAAGGAAGGGCTGAGGCAGGCCCATTTCAGTGCAGTGGTGGCCCGCACACGGGTCCCCCGGGAGTGTCCCGGGCCCCCCGAACGGGAACTCAGTGGAGGGCGACAGCCATGGCCTCACCTTTGAAGAGGTAGTCGTACTCGTCGTCGCGAGTGCCCATTGCGAGGTCGAAGAGCCAAGGGGCAGGAGCAGCAGTGGTATCGGTGGGACCAGGGGGCGTCGCTGCAGGGGCAACCGGGCGCCTAGCTTCAGCTGCGGGACCGGGTGAAGAGCCCCTCCCTACTGCTGCGCCACTTCCGGCAGCCCCAGCCCCTAAGGGGAAGTACTTCCGGGGAGGGGGCGCCCCACCCCTGGTTCGGAAAGGGCGGTGTGTACCGGCGAAGGGTAGCATCGCATTAGTCTTCAAGTTCTCACCCCTGTCAAGGATGTTCAGCGGAGAAACTGAGTCCTGGATTCTCCGTTGACCACAGTCTTAATGGCCTCTCCTTCATTTTTCCCTCTCCCATGCCGGGAAGCCGGACGTTGGGAGCACGTGAGACCCGCCTTATAAATGGTGGGTTTGTGGATGGGGGCGGGGTCTGTAAGGATCAGCAAGCCAAAGGCGGCTGCATATGCGTGGCGGTTCCATGGTGTAATGGTTAGCACTCTGGACTCTGAATCCAGCGATCCGAGTTCAAATCTCGGTGGAACCTGTACCATTTGCTTTTTATCACCCACATTTTAAATTCATTTATTTATTCACTAAGTAATTGAACAACCGTCATGTATCTAACTTCGAACTGAGTAGGGTGCAAATTTTGTAAAATATCATCTTTACCTATGAAGACCTCACACATTTCCCCCTTCATTCAGTTCGGTACTATCTGCCACCTGGGGGTATCGTATTAGCCTCTTCACTTTCCTTTTTTTTTTCGCTTGGACCCTCTGCCTCAAACTTAAGTTCAGAAGCTTCAATAAAACTTGGTTCCTTTTGCTGGAGTGTTCTATCCCAGCTTCATTCAAGATTTTTCTCCAGAAATCTCTCAAACTACCTCCAGATGTCATTTAGAGAACTTCGCCCACCCTCGTCATTAAGATTCATCAAGAACTTCTTGAGTCCTATTTGTCAGCCTCAAAGTAAGCTCGTTTACATAATTATTTAACATGCAAGGCAAAGGATGGCACTTTCCATTTTAGGGGACATTGTGGATACTAAGACTCAAGTGATTTGCAGATCGTTCCTCAGGGCCTCCCTGTATTTGAGGATAGTTTTGTAATTCTAAAAAGCCTTTTCCCACCTTTCCTCATACCCCATACCACCTATGCAAACTCTCAGTTTAGGCTTTTGGACAAGAGTGCCTGTGGTAGGCAGAATAATGGCCCCCCAAAGATGTCCACTTCCCAGTTCCTGGAAATGAAATATGTAAGGTTACATGGCAAAAGGGAATTAAGGTTACAGGTGGAGTAAGGTTGTTAATCAACTGACTTTAAAACAAGAATATTATCCTGGATTATCTGAGTGGGCCCAGTGTTGTCATAAAAGTCTTTAAAAGCAGAAAAGAGGGCTGACCCGTGGCTCACTTGGGAGAGTGCGGTGCTGATAACACCAAGGCCAAGGGTTCGGATCCCCATATAGGGATGGCTGGTTCGCTCACCTGAGACAGCGTGGTGCTGACAACACCACGTCAAGAGTTAAGATCCCCTTACCGGTCATCTTTTTAAAATAATAATAATAAATAAAAGTGGAAAAGGGAGGCAGAAGATATCAGGGTGATATGATGTGGGAATTTGACCAGTCCTGGCTAGCTTCAAAGATGGAGGAAGGGGACCAGGAGCTCAGGAATCCATAAATTTCTAGAAGCTGGGAAAGGCACAGAAACAGATTCTTCCCTAAAGCCCCCAAAAGGAACATAAAATAAAGGACATTTTTTTTTAATGCCTTAACTAATATTTATTGAGCACTTACTATTTTTTTTTAAATTTTATTTTGTCGATATACAATATGGTTGATTATTGTGGCCCATTACTGAAACCTCCCTCCCTCCTCCCTCTCCCCCCTCCCACCCAACAATGTCCTTTCTGTTTGCTTGT
>NW_007729885.1:155806-160951 GCF_000696425.1 Galeopterus variegatus
CTTTGCCAGCGTTTCTCACTCTCAGTGTTTTGGATACTAGCCATCCGTGGGGTGAGATGGTATCTCGAAGTGGTTTTGATTTGCGTTTCCCGAATGCTGAGTGATGTTGAGCACTTTTTCATGTGTCTGTTAGCAATTTGTATATCTTTCTTTCAGAAATGCCTATTTAGCTCATCTGCCCATCTTTTAATTAGGTTACTTGTTTTTTTGTTGTAAAGTTGTTTCAGTTCCTTGTGTATTCTGGATATTAATCCTTTGTCAGATGTATATTTTGCAAATATTTTCTCCCACTCTGTTGGTTGTCTTTTAACTCTGTTAATTGTTTCTTTTGCTGTGCAGAAGCTCTTTAGTTTGAAGGACATCTTTATTTTATCCCAGTGAGACCATGTCAGACTTATAGAACTATAAATAATAAGTTTGTGTTGTTTGAAGTAACCCTGTTTGTGGTAATGTTACAGCAGCAATAGAAAATTAATACAGTGCCATATTCTGTGCCTTCTCTCCCAGTATAAAGTGATAGGAGGTTTACTAAGGTTCTAGATAATGTCTTGTACAGGTGGTGAACATCTAAATTGGGGGAAATGCATGATATTACTCAAGCAGCCAAATATTTGTAGGACATCTGTTATGTACTACTGCAGATTATTTATCAGACAGTCCTAGTGTTACTCAGGTTAGGTAGGCAAGATGGGTCCAGAAAAGGGGGACTATCAATAACTAGACAGTTCAGAAGAAGTAACTAAAGAGAGTTCTGGTGGTAAGTACCACAATTCAGAGAGACTGAGATGATTAGGAAGAATTCCCTGGAGGAGGAAGAACAGTACAGACCCCGAAGGAAGAAGCAAGGAAGGAAACTCATTTTGGGAAGTGGGGAAAATGAGATGGTATGAGCATGTTGACCAAGGTCATTAATGCCAGAAGAATTATGAACTTTTCCCCCTTAAGTCATTGTTTCTCAGTTTGTGTTCTGAGAAGGACAATAGTGTTCCTCAAAAGAAGAGCTGCATGGTCAAGTAAGTTGAAAAGAGCTACACTGTCTCCCCCCATTAGAGGTTCCCTTAGCACATTGGCATTTTAAAGTCTCTAGATATTCCACTGTGAAGAAATCTTTTTTAACTATGTTGAACACAGCATTTCCCAAATTTGCCAGACTGCAGAATTCTTTTGCCATGGAACACTATTAGCTTCCTTCTGAACACTTTGGAGGAGTAAAAAAACGATATGTAGGCAGAGGGGTGATTCAAGTAATCCTGGTCTTAGGAAAAGTAAGCTGGCTAAGGACTGTGGGACTGGAGATGTATCTGATGTCTCTTGCAATCAACTGGGCACAAACTAATAGAAATGGGGTATAGCCATGAGAATAGAGAAGAAAAATCAAAGGCTGTTGCAGAAAAAAAAAAAAGTATATTCCATGGACAAAGAAGAGAATTAGAGCTTTACTTTCTTGTTTTGCGGGAAGAGGGGTAGTAATTGGTGTATCTTTTTTAAAACACAAGAAATATGGGAACCCATTCTTAGTGTAAATTATTTAAATAATACAGAAATACAGAGTAAATCTTTAAAGTCTTCCTTCACTACTTCAATTCCTCTCCCAACCCCAGGGATAACTGCTACATTTTAAATATATATATAAAATCAGATTATATGTACCGTTCCTCATCTTGGAAATTTTTCCACATCAGTCCATACAGATTTAACTAATTTGCTGCATAGTTTCCCTTAGCAAGGATTTATAATACTTTGCACAAACATTTTCATTCCCTTACCTAAGGAAAAGCCCAATATTTACTTTCCCAGCTACCCTGCACTAGGAGCAGCCATGTGGGACATTTTTGGCCCATAACAAAAAAGCCTAAGTCATGTAGGAAGGCTTTTTATGATAAGAGAGGCAGGGGCTGCCCCTTTACCCTTCTTTCTTCCAGCTATTAATGGGATGTGGTTAGGTCTACAGATGTGGCAGCTCCCTTCCTCCAGGAGGACCAATCAAATGTCATTGCCATCATTGAGCTGCTAAAGCAATGCCAGTAACCACTCACCAGTCAACAATAGTGAATACTAACAATATTTTAAATTTGTGCCCATCTAATGGTTTGCCCAATTATTGTCACTTCTCTGATAACTGTGAATGTAAACATTTTCTCCTATACTTATTAGCCATTTATATTTTTTCTGTGACTTGCCTATCAATATCCTTTGTCCATTTTTAGATTGGGTTGTTTATCTTTTCTTAGTGATGTGGAAGATCTCTTTATATATTATAGCTATTAATTAATCCTTTGCCTGTTATATATGACACAAATATTTTCTCCAAATCTATCACCTGACTTTTAATTTTATTTATGATGCCTTTTTCCAAACAGAAGCTTTAAATTTTTATTCAATCAAATCTCAAGTTATTTTTTTAATTGCTTCTGGGTGTTGTATTTTGCATGAGAAAGCTTCTCCACACCAAGATTATTCAAAAATTTTTTCTTCAAATATTTTTATAATTTTTTCTCCATCTGGGTTTTATTATATTGAGGATGATGTGACATAGTAATTTAAATTGATTTTTTTCTAATGGATAGCCAATTATTTCATCATTTATTTGAATATTCCATTTTTTCTCACTGATTTGAAATGCCTAATTTATTATAAATGAATTTCACATATATAAATGGGTCTGTTCTTGAATTTTTGCACTGTACCTCCGGCAGCCACAGATGCACACTGCTCAGATATCAGTTCAAGAGACAGCCTGTTGTGAGAAATGTAGTTGGCTGACAGCCTCCAGCTGCCACACCTCCAAAATCCATTGCAGTATTCACACTGAAGCCACGCTCCCTATGGTCTGTTCCAAGACAATGACTGAGCACAGTGGGGGTACTGAGGGGGTTCAGTCCTGTCTGGAGTGGGACTCTTCTAACGGGCAGTTTTTGCTCTGGAGCTCTTCTTCATTAGTCTGGATGAGATTTTCTCAGTCTAAGGTTTTTCCTATCCAGTCCTTGTTCCTTCCCTCTCGCCGTGCAGAGGTATTGGACTTACATTGTGGTCTGAAGCCCCTCTCTCTCCCCTTTGTCCTTCACAGGTATTTCTCCCAAACGAATCTCTTGCACTTCTAAGTTCCTTCCCTCTCGCCGTGCAGAGGTATTGGACTTACATTGTGGTCTGAAGGCCCTCTCTCTCCCCTTTGTCCTTCACAGGTATTTCTCCCAAACGAATCTCTTGCACTTCTAATTCATCTGGTATCTGCTTCCAGAGGACCTGACCTGATACTGTTTCATTGGTCTAGTTTTCTATTCCTATGCCAATATCACACTGCTTTAATTAGTATAGCTTTCTAGTCTATTTTGATTTTTTATATGTGGTACTAAATGAGTAAATATTTGTATAGTGCTTAGAATAGTGCCTGACACATAGTAGGAACCATATGTAGTTGGTAAATAAAAATAAATATGGCAATTTCCCCTCACTGTTTTTTCTTTCTAAACTTTGGCCATTTTTAAGGATTTTCTCTTTCAAATGAACCTTGGAGTAAATTTCTTAAGTTCTGTAAAGATTCATATTGGGTTTTTTTTTTTTTTTTTTGTCCTTTTTGAGCCCGGCCGCACCATGCTCAGCCAGTGAGTGCTGTGAGCGCACCGGTCATCCCTATATAGGATCCGAACCCGTGGCGGGAGCGCTGCTGTGCTCCCAGCACCGCACTCTCCCGAGTGCGCCACTGGCTCGGCCCCATATTGCGGTTTTGATTAAGGTTTCATTACTAATCATTAAAAACACTTTTTTCCAAAAATGAGGTATAGAGGCCTAGCCGGTTAGCTCAGTTGGATAGCGCTCAGCGCTGATAACACCAAGGTCAAGGGTTCAGATCCCCACGCTGGCCAGCTTCCAGAAAAAAAAAAAGAAACAAAAATGAAATATAGAAATTGGACAGGATATACAAAAATATGAGATTCTGCCTATGGAGATAAAAAGAGAGTCAGAGAGAGGTCTGAGGCTTAATATTTATTTAGAAGAATGATAAATAGAAAAAGGGAAGTGAAGATGAAAAACAGAAAAGGAGAAAAATGGCTCAGCCCCATATTGCGGTTTTGATTAAGGTTTCATTACTAATCATTAAAAACACTTTTTTCCAAAAATGAGGTATAGAGGCCTAGCCGGTTAGCTCAGTTGGATAGCGCTCAGCGCTGATAACACCAAGGTCAAGGGTTCAGATCCCCACGCTGGCCAGCTTCCAGAAAAAAAAAAAGAAACAAAAATGAAATATAGAAATTGGACAGGATATACAAAAATATGAGATTCTGCCTATGGAGATAAAAAGAGAGTCAGAGAGAGGTCTGAGGCTTAATATTTATTTAGAAGAATGATAAATAGAAAAAGGGAAGTGAAGATGAAAAACAGAAAAGGAGAAAAAATTCTAACTTTAGTTTAAGGCATATTTAATTTACATAGCCAGCAGGAAAACCAGGAGGAAATATCCAGTAAAAAGCCTGGAAATAGAGAGTTAGAAATGTCTCAGCCTTAGCATATGTGGGAGAAGACAGACCTGGAATTTACACCATCCTCCAATCTTGGGAGGCAACTTTACATGTTTGTTAAAAATAAAGTGAGGACTGATAGATCTGTGTTTAAACCTCAGTTCAGATCTGTGTTTAAACCTAACCTTACAGTTAATAGTAAGGATTAGCCAGAGGCCAGGCCAAGACCTATGATGGGAAAAGGGCAGGATGCTATGAGTATTACCTCTTCGTCATCGCTAATTTTTAGAAGGCTGAGCACACTCCCCAAGCCGCAGGAAGAATGCCCAGGGACAGACATCTCTCTCTTCTGTATCACATAAAGCAGAGCCCAGGAGTCCACCGGCCTCACACAAAATACTTCCATACACATATGTGGTTTCTATTTGTTAACAGTCCCCAATGCTCTATTTCTGGAGCCAAAGGATTTTTACAGTGTTCACTTTATACTGTCTCTCAAACTCTACATACCATTTTCATGAAGTTTGTAATGATATTTTGTTTATTTCAACATAAAAAAATTTTTTGAGTGAGAAAAGTAAACAGACCTTATGAAATGGGGAAATTTGTATTCTGTGGGTTTTTTTTTTTTTTTTCCGTGTCCGGCAATGGATCGTAACCCTCAGTGTCGCCCCCGTACCGGACCGGG
>NW_007729885.1:161243-163051 GCF_000696425.1 Galeopterus variegatus
CCCCCGTGCCTCGCTCAGCCAGTGAGCGGGAACCGGTCTGTATGTGGGATCCGAACCCTCGGCGGGAGCGCAACCGCACTTCCCAAGCGGCGCACTAGCGCAGTGCGCCACCGGGCCAGCCCTGTATTCTGTGTTTTTTATCTTTTCTATTGAGCATATTGTGAAGTAACAAATTGTACACAAGATTAGGAAAATTCTGGACTTTTATTACCTGATCATAGTCACTAGAGTACCAGCTAGTTTTAAAGAAAGATATTGTAAGAAATGCATATATTTATATATAAGTATATTTGTTGCTTAAATATATACTTATATATGTATAGCTTAAAATACATGTATATTATAGACAGCTTATTATTTATACCCAAATACTGTGTAGCATAATCATAGATATTTTTTCATGAAAAAATAAAATTTTAATCATAAAATCAGAATCAGAATAACATCTAACTTTTATTATAACAGTTCACTCTTCATATATTCTAGCCTTTTAGGTATGGTATTCATCAATTATAAATCATATAACATGCATGGGTCTTGACCATGCCCCCACTTCCTCCCTCAACTACTCTGCAACATCTTAGAATGTAAAAATAATAATAATAATAATCAGCTAATTAATTAATTTTAAAAATAACTGAAAACTTTTAAAAAATCATATGTCACAGTCATCTTTCAAAAATTAAAAGGAAGGTTCTTTCTACTCTGCCATTTTCTGCCACGTGAGAACAAAAAAAAAAAGGAAGGACACTATCAAGAGTAAAAAGATAACACATAAGATGGAAAAAAATATTTACAAATTATCTGATAAGTGATTAATATCTAGAATATATAAAGAACTCTTATAACTGAACAACAACAAAGAAACAACCCAAGGCTGGCCAGTTAGATTAGTTGGTTACAGTGTGGTGCTAACCACCAAGGTCCAATGGACAAAAGACTTAAGCAGACATTTCTGCAAAGAAGATCTGCAACGACCAATAAGCACATGAAAAGATGCTCAACATCATTAGTCATTAGGCAAATGCAAGTCAAAACCACGAGATACCACTGCACACCCATTAGGATGGCCATTATTGTTTAAAAAAAAAAAAAACGGAAATAGAAAATAAGAAACCAGAAATTGGAAACTCATGCATTGCTGGTGAGTATATAAAATGGTGCAACCGCTGTGTTAAAGTTTGGTGGTTCCTTAAAAAGTTAAACATAACAATTATCATATGATCCAGAAATTCCACTCCTAGGTATATACCCCAAAGAATTGAAAGCAAGGGCTCAAATACCTGTACACCAATGTTCACAGCAGCATTATTCAGGGTGGAAGCAATACATCCATCAACAGATGACTAGATAAACAAAATGTACAATATCCATACAATAAAATATTACCCAGTCATAAAAAGAGATGAAACATGGATGTTTTAGTCCATTTTGTGTTGCTATAACAGAATTACCTGAGACTGGGTAATTTATAAGGAAGAGAGGTTTATTAGGCTTACAATTCTGGGACAGCTGCATCTGGTGTGGGCCTCAGGCTGCTTCTACTCGTGGCAGAAAGTGGCAGGCAGCCAGTGGGTACAAGCAGATCACATGGCGAGAGGAAGCAAGAGAGAGAGAGAGAGTGAGGAGAGAGGGAGAGGGAGAAAGGGGGGAGAGAGAGAGAGAGAGAGAGGGTGCCAGGGTCTTTTTAAGCAACGCGCTCTCTCGCGGGAACTAATCAAGTGAGAACTCACTCATTAAATCCCCCCTCCCCCAGGGAGAGCATTAATCCATTCATGAGGGATCCCCCCCATGACTCAATCAGTTTC
>NW_007729885.1:163589-165575 GCF_000696425.1 Galeopterus variegatus
CATTGGAGATCAAATTTCCACATGAGTTTTGGAGGGGACAACACATTCAAACTCCATCAATGGATGAACCCTGAAAACATGCTAAGTGAAATGTCAGGCACAAAAGGACAAATATTGTACGATTTCACTTATATGAAGTACCTAGAATAGTCAAATTCATAGGGACAGAAAGTAGAATGTTGGTTGCCCAGGGCTGGGGGCGGGAAATAGGCAGTCGTTATTTAATGGGTACAGAGTTTCTGTTTGAAATGATGAAAAAGTTCTGGAAATGGATAGTGGTGATGGTTGTACAACATTGTGAATACACTTAATGCCACTCAATTATACACTTAAAATGGTTAAAATGCTAAATTTCATGTTATATATATCTCACCACAGGAAAAGAAAAACTAAAAGGAAGTTGGATTTCAGTTTTTTTTAAATGGATAAAAACATAAACAGAGGGTCAGAGTAAAGGGGCAGATAGTGGTGCAAGACTAGGGATAGGCTACTGTGAGCCTTCCCAGGATCCCTGCCTCTCCGGAGATATTCCCTCTATCTTGACAGCCCCCCCGAATTCTTGTGGACTGGCTGGCTTTCTCGACCAAAATCAGTTTGTTCCCCTTGCCCACATCCAGGCCAGAAATGAGCCCCCATCATCCTCTGAAATTCCACCATTATATAGTCATTTCTTTGGTTGTATACCAATTGCCAGCCCCCTCCCCTTAACCCACTTTCCCACCCACCCCATACCTCTGTGTATGGTTGTGTGTTTACTACTGCCTCCCAAAGGAGTGACTTAGTCTTGACACTGTGGGATCCCAAGTCCCTGCTCATTCAATGGAGAAGAAAAAACTAGCAGAGCAGAGTCTCACTTTTGTTTCTTGATAGTTTTTCTGGACCGTTTAGTAATTTAAAAATAAAAACACAATACTAAATTGGTCAGGGTGAGCAAAAAGAAGATAAAACTGACACTTCTAGATGTACAGCCAACACTTGGAACAGGGGAATAATTATTATACAACCCAGTCAATCCACTCCTACATATTTAGCTAAAAGAAATGAAAGTATATATCCACAGAAAAATCTGTGCACAAATATTCATAGCACCTTATTTGTAATAGCAAAAAAATGGAAATAGCCCAAATGTCCATCAATAGGTGAATGGATAAGCAAATTCTGCTATATCCACACAATGGGATACTACTCAACAAGAAAAAGGAATGAACTACTGATAAACATAACAAAGTGGATGAATCTTAAAATAATTATGCTGAGTGAAAGAAGCCAGAGGAAAAAAGAGTACATGCATGGCTCCTTTTATATAGAAGTCTATAGAATGCAAACTGACCTTTAGTGACAGAAAGCAGATAAGTAGTTGTCTGGGGACAGACTAGAGAAGGGCAGAGGAAATTAAAAGGTATGAAGACATTTGCAAGGATGATGGATATGTTCATTCTCTTGACTATGGTGATGGCTTCACAGGTGTATACATATCTCAAAACTCATCAAATTTCACACTTCAGAATGTGTACTGTATTGTTTTTTGGAAAGAGAGAGCAAGAATGAAAGAGAAAGAGCACACAAAAGTAGACAAAGGGTTCTTCCTAGAGGGCAGACCCAGGCTTAAGCCAGTAGACTGCCTTTTCAGTGCCTGGCTTGGTCTGGACAGGACTCAGTTGAGCCTTTCTTTCACAACCTGTCCTTCCTCCCCACCATCCACACCTATGAAGCTATTCCCTAAATTAGGCATTTCCCAAGTTAGTTGCTACCTAATCAGCCTTGGGAAGAATCCTTTCCCCGTCTACCAATGAGGAAATGATTTTTTTTTCAAATTTGATTTGTCAATATTATATAAATATATAAATACAGTTATATGTATATATTATTTTTTTGGTTCACTCTCATTTTTTTAGGAAGGGAGGAAAGTACCAAGTTGCACTGAGCTGTAATTAAGGAACATTGTGTATAATTTATGACACATTTCTATACTTGCAAAAATTATAT
>NW_007729885.1:167233-174597 GCF_000696425.1 Galeopterus variegatus
TGGTATTTATTTTGGTATTTTGCAGTATAATGTATATGTGTGTGTTTGTGTGTGTCTGCACGCACATGAACATGTGTATATCATGTGTCCTGTTTTAGCATGTTATACCTGGAAAAAGTTGCAGAGGAAAAAAAGTTACCAGAGCTGAGGAAAGATGTAAGCCACCATTTTAAAGAGCCTTCTGAGGGCCGGCCCGGTGGCGCACTGGAAAGGGCGGTGCTCCTGCCGAGGGTTCAGATCCCATGTGGAGACCGGTTCCCGCTCACTGGCTGAGCACGGTGCGGGTGCGACACCGAGGGTTGCAATCCCATTGCCGGTCCCCGGTATGGGCGTGACACCGAGGGTTGCGATCCGGTTACCAGTCAGTAAAAAAGACAAAAAGGAAAAAAAAAAAAAAAAGAGCCTTCTGTGCTCAATAGGTGAGGGCACACACACACGCAAAAATTTTTTTTTTAAGATTACTGGTAAGGGGATCTTAACCCTTGGCTTCGTGTTGTCAGCACCACGCTCACCCAGTGAGCTAACCGGCCATCCCTATATAGGATCCAAACCCGTGGCTTTGGTGTTATCAGCACCGCACTCTCCCAAGTGAGCCATGGGCCGGCGCTAGCACACAAAATTTTAAAAATCAATATAATGCTATAAAAATAAAGAAATAAAAATAATTCATTATAAAATGATATGTATTTCAATATGTAAATGCTCAAGCACAAATAGAATAGAAGACGTAATGAAGTACAGTAATTAGATACCTTCACCCAATAGCAAAATCACCATTTATTCAACAATACTTACTGACCACCAACTATGGGTTAGGCACTGTTTATCGGGAATACAAACAGAAATCCCTGCCTCATGGAGCAAACATTCTAGCAGGGGAGTGGGAGAAAGACAACAATCAACATAATACATAAGTAAATTATATATTACATTAGAAGGTGATAAGTGTTATGAGAAAAAAAGTAGAGCAGGGTAAGGGGAAACAAGAGTTTAGAGCAGTAGGGAGATGGGAAGTGGGTTGCAGTTTAAAATAGAGTGGCCTCACTAGAAGGTACATTTGGGCAAAGATCTGAAGAAGTGAGGGAATGAATCATGCAGATTATCTAGGGGAAAATTATACAGGCAGGGTGAATAGCCAGTGCAAAGACCCTATGGCAGTAGCTTGTCTAGTCACTAGAAGGTACATTTGGGCAAAGATCTGAAGAAGTGAGGGAATGAATCATGCAGATTATCTAGGGGAAAATTATACAGGCAGGGTGAATAGCCAGTGCAAAGACCCTACGGCAGTAGCTTGTCTAGCAAGTGTGTGACTTGTAGGTGAACCAGGAAGGTGGATTGCAAGGAGTAGTACAAGTAAAAGCAGAGGTAGGAGATGGGTCAGAGAAGTAAAAGAGCCAGATCTCGAAATGCCTCACTGGCCAGTGTAAGGCTTGTATTCTGCATAAAGTGGTGAAACATAAGGTTTTGAGCAGAAGAGTGATGTGATCTGACCTACATTTTAAAAGGAAAAATCTGGATGCTCTGTTGAGAAAAGATTGTAGGGGAATAAGGGTGGAAGCAGGGAGACCAGTTGGAAGCTTATTACAAGAATCCAAGTGAAAAATGAATGCAACAGCTTCAAATGCAGACTAATATTCAGTACTGTATTTCATAGAGTCATAAAATGTCATTGATTGAAGGATACACCCTGATTTCAGAGATGTGAAAATATGCAGCGTGAACTGCATTATGCAGTGTGAATTGCAATATGCAAGACTGAGTCAGTGACTCAAATACCACAAGTGTTGGTTGTTAAAGACATGGTTTTCTGAAATAGTGAACAACTCTTGGTAAAGTTCCAAATGCAACTTGATTTACTCGTTAGTCTCATATCTGGACATTTAGTTCATATTAAAACCATGTGTATTAGTCTGTTTTTGTTGCTTATAACAAAATACATGGAACTGGGTGATTTATAAAGAAAAACAACATTTATTGCTTACAGTTTCTAAGACTGGGAAGTCCAAAGTCCATCTGGTGGTGATGACAGTGACCCAGGGGTCTCACATTGCAAGATGGTGGAAGCAGAGAGAGCAGAGAGAGCAAAGGCAGACTCTTGGGCTGGCCTGTGGCTCACTCGGGAGAGTGTGGTGCTGATAACACCAAGGCCATGGGTTCAGATCCCATATAGGGATGGGCGGTTAGCTCATTGGGTGAGCGTGGTGCTGACAACACCAAGTCAAGGGTTAAGATCCCCTTACTGGTTATCTTGAGAAAAAAAAAAGGCAGACTCTCCTCTTCTTTTAAAGCCCTCAGAACCACATCCCTGACCACCATTTTTAATCCATTCACTACTGCATGGTCCTACAATCCAATCACCTCTTCAAGGGTCCACCTTTCAATTATCATAATAGGATTTTCCACCCTGTTAACAGTCACAGTGAGGGCTAAGTTTCTCATATATAAAACATGGAGGACACAATTCAAACTTCAGGGAGTTTGGGGGGGACATAATTCAACCCACTACACAATGCAATAACTCATTTGGTTAGAGTGCAGTGTTATAACACCAAGGTCAGTGGTTCATATCCCTGTACAGGCCAGCCACCAAAAACAACAACAAATACAAAAAGATAAATAAAGCCATGCAAAAATAGTTCATACTTACCTATAAAATGGAGTTTAAGTTGAGGCTCAAATTATTATACACAGTTTTTAAATCTACATTAATGTCAAGTGGGACATTAAAGATGTGCAAGATATAGGAAAATTCTGTAAAGTATTTGACTGTCCCATATATTATCAGAAATCTCTTGGCTACTGGCTGGTACAGGGATCTGAACCCTTGACCCTGGTGTTATCAGCACAATGCTCTAACCAAGTCAGTTAACCTACCAGCCCTCCTTATCAGAAATCTAATACCCCTGGCACACATTCTCTAAATGACCAATCATTGTGACAACCAAAATTTCTTCCCAAATTTCCAAAAAGGCCCCAAGAGTGGGATGCCAGCATAGTACATGATTCAGGAACAGGCACACCACCATACTATTAGGGTCCAACCAGAGGGATTGGTGGGTGAAGGGAGACACCCACCGTGGTTGGGCCCATGGCCCTGAATATGCCAGTAACCCTCCCACCACCAGGGGGAGCCAGCCTTAGGATGAGCTTTCACCTTTTTTTTTTTTTTTTTTAAAGATGACCGGTAAGGGGATCTTAACCTTTGACTTGGTGTTGTCAGCACCACACTCAGCCCGTGAGCGAGCCGGCCATCCCTATATGGGATCCGAACCCGGGGCCTTGGTGTTATCAGCACCGCACTCTCCCGAGTGAGCCACGGCCGGCCCAGCTTTCACCTTTTTTAATGTAAATTTTTCTTTCTTTTTTTTTTTTTTTTAAAGATGACCGGTAAGGGGATCTTAATTCTTGACTTGGTGTTATCAGCACCACACTCTCCCGAGTGAGCCACGGGCCGGCCCTTAATGTAAATTTTTAAGATTGTGGTAAAGTACACCTAGGTTGTACCATATTAACCATTTTCAAGTGTACATTCACATTGTTGTGCAATCAATATCCAGAACGGTTTTTATCTTGCAAAACTAAAACCTTATACACGTTACACAACTCCCCATTCTCCCCTCCCCGAAGCCCCTGGCCACCGCCGTTTTACTTTCTGTCTCTATGATTCTAGGTACCTTATATAAGAGGGATCATACCATATTTTTACTTTTGTGTCTGGCTTATCTCACTTAACATAATGTCCTCCAGAGGCTTTTGCCTTTGAAGGCAAAGGGCAAGACAGAGAAGAAGCTAGCAGCTGAATGACACAGTTGACCCCCTTATCACTCTATCTCTCTATACCTCTGAGCATCTGGTTATTTGGTCAATCTAGTTAGGCCTATTTGTGTCTAATTTTTTGTTACTTGAAACTGAAAACTCAATAACTAAAACCCTTTCCTTCTTTCCTCAAATAGAATGAACATTTCAGTGTATTTCTTTCAGACTCTTTAATATACAGAGTCTTTAATATACAGTCTATAGGGCCGGCCCGTGGCTCACTCGGGAGAGTGCGGTGCTGACAACACCAAGGCCACGGGTTCAGATCCCATATAGGGATGGCCGGTTCGCTCACTGGCTGGGCGTGGTGCTGACAACACCAAGTCAAGGGTTAAGATCCCCTTACCGGTCATCTTTAAAAACAAACAAACAAACAAACAAACAAACAAAAAAATATATATATATATACAATCTATAAAAATATGTTTTATTTTTACGTAAGTGAAATTCTAAACGTACTGTTGAGCAGCCTAATTTTTTTTTTCTGAATCTTTCAATGGCAGTGACTATAGATCTAGCTTAAACTCTTTTAGAGCTCCATTCTATGGATGAACCAAAGTTTATTCAACCAATCTGCTACTGACCAACATTTAGGATCTTCTCAATGTTTTCTCACTGATACTGGAGGAGAGGGTCTGGGGAAGCCTGATGGCTGGCCTCAACCCACCCCATCCTCTTACCAGGTTCTTGACTCCACCACAGTAAAGAATTCAAGAGCAGAGTCATGGCAGAAAGTGAAAACAGGTTTGATGTAATGGGTAAGAAATACAGACCTAACAGAGAAATTGCAGCCTAGCTCCAGAGACTGAGAAGGGCCCACACCAAATTTAGTACAAAAGTAAGAAATACACACTTATAGACTAAGTGCAGGCGGGCTCTAGAGTGAACAGCAGCCTGCTAAAGGCAGGTTTGATACAAAAAGAAAGAAATACGTACCTCAGGTGAAAGTGCAGGCTGACTGTAGAGTGAGTGAGCAGCAGTTCCACCTTCTGCAGGGATTCCACTTTTATAGTTTCTCTATCTAATACATATTCATGACATCTGATGAATATCCAACTAAGGGAGTTGCATAACATTGCCTTTGCGCATGCTCAGTTGGTCTCTTTGGAGCATGCTCATTGGTCAAATTCCACCACATGCACTGACTATATTCAAATATATTCATTTCTGGCCGATCCGTGGCGCACTCGGGAGAGTGCGGCACTGGGAGCGCAGCGACGCTCCCACCTCAGGTTCGGATCCTATATAGGACTGGCCGGTGCGCTCCCTGGCTGAGCGCGGTGCGGGCGACACCACACCAAGGGTTGCGATCACCTTACTGGTCACAAAAAAAAAAAAGACAAAAAACCCCCACAAATATATTCATTTCTTTCTAGCCCTCCAGTTGAAGGTCATTTAAGGGATAACTCCTTTTTCCTGAGCGTGCTTGGCCACCGAGATTGCAAAAGTCTACCCCCTGCAGTCTCAATCTTTGTGTGCTCATGCCAAAAATAGGTGCGACAGGCCACTGTAGCTCAGGACTCAAGGGTAGGGCTTGAGTCCTAGGGGAGTGATTTGAGACTCAGGGGAGTAGCCTGAGTAGTCCCGGGGGAACTGAGCACCTCCTATCTCAACACTTTAAACATCCTTAATGAACATCCTTCTGAAGACTTCTTTCTTTTGAATACATCTCTAGAAGAAATGCCTTCCCAATAGCTGTACCAATTTTTATTCTAATAATGGTTTGTGAGTGTTCCTGATTGCCTTTATTCTTACGAATACGGCATATTGCCCATCATTTTCATCTTTGCTAACATATAAAAATTATATCTAACTTTGATTGTAATTAGCTCTCTTTTGCAATTGAAATTGAGAATCTTTTTTTTTTTTTTAAAGATGACCAATAAGAAGATGTTAAACCCTTGACTTGGTGTTGTCAGCACCACGCTCTCCCAAGTGAGCTAACCCGCCATCCCTATATAGGGATCTGAACCCGTGGCCTTGGTGTTATCAGAACCACGCTCTCCCTTTGTAGAAGACACGCCGCAGCCCTGTTCTGAGCACACAGAGTGGGAAGGGGTCCGGCAAAAGGAGGCGGAGTCTCGGAAATAAATAAATAAATATATAACAATAATTACACACCCTGCGGGAACCCTTTGCAAGGCTNTTACTGAAGACCGAACAATTAAATATGGTGGAGACAAGATCTAAACCCTATTGGGTTAGTTGGGGCTATTTTGGTTGCAGACAGCAGAAACTGGCAAAATTCAGCCCAAAAAGCAGGCCTTAATTAGGGAGATATTGAACAGCTCACAGAATGAATGGGAAGATGGAGGGGACATGCTAGAACTAGGGCTGCAGGGATGACTCAATTATCTAGTCTGAAAAGAGTGAATATCAACCTTTTTCTTTTTTTCATGCTTCTGTCATTTTGCTCAAGATTCAAAGTTCATAAAAAGAGAACTTCAGAAGGAGGTTCTGTAACATATTGGTCTTTAACTTCAGAAGGAGGGTGGGACATGTAATTTACTATCCCATGAAGAAAACATGTGCTACAGAAGAAGAAATTCCTCAAAAGGAATTTGGGTACAGTTCCGAAGAGGGGAATGAATGCTGAATGGCAAAAAAACGTTCTGTGGTGACATCTTGAACACACTGTTCACATTTCTCTTCAAGGAAGGACTTGTTGCCCTGGCTGTGGGAGAGTTGTTTGCAGACAGCCTTCAGCTGTCAGCCCCTTCAGGAATTGCCCTCGCTACAGGGAGCCACCTCACCCATGGCTGTTCTAGGGACAACCCACATTATTGAAGTTGGGGTATAAAGGCCTGGCCATTTCAACTCAACACTGGGACAACTCTGTAGAGCCGTTGTAGCTCTGGAGCTCTCTGGGGGGTTGATTGAGGCTGTTGTAGAGACTGTTTCACAGCTCGACTTTTCCCTATACTCACTCCTGCTTCCCATCTGTCCTTTCCATAGGTGTTGATCCTAAGAGAATTTGTTAAAATAAACATCCTGGATGCTAAACTCAGTCTGAGTCAGCTTTCTAGAGAACCAGTCTGTGACATTTCCACCCACCAATTCTGTCTGACTCCAAAGTCCAACATTCCTTCCCCACAAAACATAATTATGCCTCCCTATGGCTTTTGTTTCATTGCAGTAAAATATATGAGTATAACATAAAATTTACCACTTCAACCATGTTTAAATGTATATTTCAGTGGCATTAAGTACATTCACATTGTTGTACAACTTCATTTATGGCTTTTAATGGCAACTTCAGAATCAAAGATCCACAGAATAAGAGCTGGAGAAGAGAGAGATCTTTACATGCTAACGTATGCCAATTCAACTATCAGAACTTAGCAAATATAAAAAGAGAGAAACAGAAAGATGGATGCGAGGTGAAAGAGAGAAATAAGCAGAGCAGGCAAATCCCTCCTCTATAGCACTTGATGAGTGTACATACATGCCAAGTGAGCAAGAAATGTAAACCTAAGGCACCCACTGGAGCCTTCTGCTTCTCACAGGTGGGCATTTCTCCAGGCTGAGTGTGAATTGGAATTTAAGAT
>NW_007729885.1:176082-176839 GCF_000696425.1 Galeopterus variegatus
CACTTCATCTGGTCTCAATGAATAAACAGTGATCTGCCCTAATAACAGATGAAAAATTGTCTGAGTGGGAATTAATAAAAGATGAGGGCAGTTTGAGGGCTTCCTCAGGGATCTTCAAGGGTAATTTTTATTATATCCAATTTCACTTTACTTACCTTGGAACTTCACCCAGGTGAGATTCAACCCTCTTTTTGAAAAAAAAAAAAAAAAAGAGATGACCAGTAAGGGGATCTTAACCCTTGACTTGGTGTTGTCAGCACCACGCTCTCCCAAGTGAGCCACAGGCTGGCCCAGACTCAACCCTTTCTACATTTGCCTGCATATCAGTAGTACAGCATTAACTCATACCAAAAATCAGGACATTGTATAAAAAAACAAAAAACAGTGAGTGGAAGTATAGGTAAAGGATGACAGACAGGAAGAAATTCTTATTAGAATATTTATGTTTTCCCTTGTTCATAGGACTCTATTATAGCTGTATAGTATAATAGAAATATAATTCAGGCCACATAAGTAATTAGAAATTTTCTTGTAGCCACATTTTTTTAAAAAGTAAGAAGAAACAGGTGAAATTAATAATATAATTTAACCCAATACATATCCAAAATATTATCATGTCAATATGTGATCAGTATAACAATTACTAATGAAATATTTTACTTTTTAAAAAAATACTTAGTGTGTATTTTGCACTTACAATGTATCTCAAGTCCAACTGACCACATTTCAAGTGCTCAGGGGTCACATGTGGCTTCCT
>NW_007729885.1:177799-182129 GCF_000696425.1 Galeopterus variegatus
ACAATGTATCTCAAGTCCAACTGACCACATTTCAAGTGCTCAGGGGTCACATGTGGCTTCCTTATTGTACAGTGCCTATCTCGAACATATTCTCCAATAACAGAAAAATCTGTCATTTCTCTGAAAAGTTTGGTCTAACTGGGTAACATTTGAGGGAAAGATGTGGAAATATATGTAGCTCTATATCAAAACTTCATCTGCCAGAGCTGAGGAAGGCTTCCCTGCATCCTAGATTTAAAAGTGGGCAAAAGTTTGCCTGTTGGCAGAGAGTGCAAACCCAGACCAACTCTATAATGCACCCTTAGCAGAGAGAAGCAATATCTCCTGGGGCAGAACATGAATCAATAGTTTCCAATTCCCCAACAAGCAGTGAATCATTATGCTTTCACAAGGATAGTTCACAGTGCATTCCAATCAAGTCTGTAAATTATAGACAAGAAGTCTATTCTTCAAGCCTCACTGCCTTCCATCCCAGAGAGAAAATAGCAACAGCCAATAGAGAAGGCATGAAGAAAGTACCCAAGTATTGAGCTGTTGATTTAATTTAAAACAACAAACTCTATTTTTTACCACAACATAAAGGAATGGAAGTAAGAGCCCAATTTTTACTACTTTGAAATGAAGTTGAAATATGGAGCTGAAAACAGCTTTGAGAAAAATGAAGACAGATTTTAAAACCATGAACTCCATTCTACTAATTCTGTGCCTACGTAATGCCAAATGGAATAAAGGACTAACATATTCATATGTCCTTAGGCAGACACTGCACACACACATGCGCGTGCACACACACACGATTTTACATCTGATACAGAAATCTTTTTTTTTTTTTTTCTAAAAGATGACCGGTAAGGGGATCTTAATCCTTGACTTAGTGTTGGCCTTTGCAATAGCAAATTGTAAAATCGACCTATTAGAAACACCTTCAAAATTCACAGCATGCAGAACTCTTTGGGAAACAACCTTGCTGTAGATAAACTCAAAGTGAAAAATTACCAATCACATAAGGAAATTAGTCATCAAGAGAGATTATAAGAGGGAGAGGCAGAAACAACAAATAGGGAACCATGTATCCCCAAAAATCAAGATAATAGAACAATCTAAAGAGATTTATCAATAAGCATCTTTAAAATGTTTAAGGAATAGAAACCTTAGGGCAAAAACAGGGCACTATATTGAAAAGTACCAATGCGGTAAAAAAGCCAACTAAAAATTTCAGAAACAAAAAATATAATCATTGTGAAAAACATTTAATGGATAAATTACACAGTATATTAAATATTGCTTAAAAAGAAATTAATAAATGGAAGCTGGATGTAAAGAAACCATCCACAATGCAACACAATCAGATAAAGAGATAAAAAAAACTTTTTAAATAAACCAGAGACATGGCTAATAAAATGAGAAGATCCCTCATACATCCAATAGGAGTTACAAATAAAGGAAATGGGGAAGAGGCAATGTTTGGAGAAACAATGAGTGAAATTTTGGGCCGGCCTGTGGCTCACTCGGGAGAGTGTGGTGCTGATAACACCAAGGCCACGGTTTCGGATCCCATATAGGGATGGCCGGTTTGCTCACTGGGAGAGCGTGGTGCTGACAACACCAGGTCAAGGGTTAAGATCCCCTTACCGGTCATCTTAAAAAAAAAAACAATAAGTGAAATTTTAAAGATTTGGTTTTGCAAATTGAAACCCAGCCAAGCCGGAAAAATAACAACACACTCTCACCTAGACACATTGGAATGAGATTGCAGAACATCAAAGTCAAAGAGCAACATCTTAAAACTACTAGAGAGATGATAAAGCTTATCTACAAAGGCATTACTATTTTTAGACTTATAGCTGACTTCTCATGAGCAACAATAGGAATTGGTAAACATATTGGTAAATCTGCAAATAGCTTAAAGAAAGTATAACTAGCTATATAATATGATACTATATTAGGAATTAATCTTAAAAAAAAAAAGAGGCAAATATTCTGACAGATGCACACAGTTGTAAAATCACCACGTGGTACAAAAAGTTACAAATACCAAGGGGCCGGTCTGTGGCTCACTTGGGAGAGTGTGGTGCTGATAACACCAAGTCAAGGGTTAAGATACCTTTACTGGTCATCTTTATATAAGGGGGGAAAAAGTTACAAATATGTAAACAAATGAGAACATATAATTTTCAGTAATTCTTCATTTTAACAAAAATTATTTTCTACCAAATTGTTTTTTTAACATATCTTTAGTCAAATCAGATATCCCCTATTTCTACCTCTATTTATAAGGACCTTTAGTAATAAAGGAACAAAAGGAATCAGTAGTCTCATTTCAAAAGCCTAAATTTTAAACATTCTAGATGTTGCACAAAGCACATTATCTAAAAGCAATCCCAACATTTTAGGAAAGGGGAAAATTCCCAGGTCAGATTCTTATCTTAATTCCATCTGATTCGCAGAGCAAATACCAGACCAGATAGCATCACTAATCATCTCAATAGCATCTGGCTTTCACAGTGTTTGTTAGTGATACCTTAAGAGCCCTCAAACTAGGAATGATTTTCTGAAACCATTTTCTCCTATGGAATGTGGCATTCTCTATTTTCCAATAATAACAGTAGAAATTTTTCTTCATCAAAATTCATGTAGACATGATTTCAGTAATATCTGTACTTCCCAACTTGAGGTAGGAATAAAAAGATTTTTTTTTTTTTTAAAGATGACCGGTAAGGGGATCTTAACCCTTGACTTGGTGTTGTCAGCACCACACTCTCCCAAGTGAGCCACGGGCCAGCCCCCAGGAATAAAAAGATTTTAACTGATTATTTAAGCTATGTTTACCTTTGGGATTACTAACTGGTATTATAGTTTACTAAGTTTCAGCTTCTGTCTCTGTGTACAAAACTCCAGGAATTGTGTTTGAATTTAAAAAAAAATGTATCTATTGTTTGCCTTTCTTTTTTGTACAACTCCATGTCTATCTTAAAACAGAGCAATCAAGACTTTTTTTCAGGGCCGGCCTGTGGCTCACTCGGTAGAGTGCGGTGCTGATAGCACCAAGGCTGCGGGTTCGGATCCCATATAGGGATGGCCGGTTTGCTCACTGGCTGAGCATGGTGCTGACAACACCAAGCCAAGGGTTGAGATCCCCTTACCGGTCATCTTTAAAAAAAAAAAAGACTTTATTTCAGGGCCAGCCCGTGGTTCACTTGGGTGTGTGGTGCTGATAACACCAAGGCCATGGGTTCGGATCGCTGTATAGGCATGGCTGGTTTGCTCACTTGGCAGATCGTGGTGCTGACAACACCAGGTCAAGGGTTAAGATCCTCTTACCAGTCATCTTTTTATTTTTTTTTTTAAAGATGACTGGTAAGGGGATCTTAACCCTTGACTTGGTGTTGTCAGCACCACGCTCACCCAGTGAGCTAACCAGCCATGCCTATACAGCGATCCGAACCCATGGCCTTGGTGTTATCAGCACCGCACTCTCCCGAGTGAGCCACGGGCCGGCCCTTACCGGTCATCTTTAAAAAAAAAATTTTTTTCTGTCTGCCTTTCATTTTCTTGCCCTTTTTTTTTTTGGCCACTGGCCGATAACCCTGGGCCTTTGTGTTATCAACACCTAGCTCTAACCAACTGAGCTTACCGGCCGACTTTGCCTTTTTCTTTCTCTTCTCTCATTTTCTTTCCTTGTTTTTATCTTCCCTCTATTTCTTTCCCTTAACTTTTAATCCTAAAAAATACTTTAAAATCATTTGTTTGGGAAGTGATTTAGAGAAAAGAGCACAGTCTTCAGATCAGAAAGATTGGGATTCAAGTCATAGTTCCTCACTTTCAAGCATTGTGGACGTTGAGCAAATTATTATCCCCTCTGAGGTTCAGTTTCCTCATTTGTGAAGCGGGAAAGTAATGTCTACCCCAGAGCTGTTAAAAGCTATTAAAAGCTGTCCCATACCTGAGGAAAAGTATGTGAAATGGCCAACATAAAGTAAGTATCCAATAAATACTGGTTTACCTTCTCACTCCAATAGAGTTTTATGGTTTTATAAAATATAGTTTAGGGGCCGACCAGTCAGCCCAGATGGTTAGTGCACAGCCTTGTGACACCAGGGTTAGAGGTTTGGATCCCTGCACCAGCCAGCTACCAAAAAAAATAAAAAGATAAAAATCTAGTTTTAATAGGGCTGGTTAGCTCAGTTGGTTAGAGTATGGTGTTGATAACACCAAGATCCAGGGTTTGATCCCTGTTACTGGCCATCTGCCAAAATATAGTTATTAAACTCTATAGTAGTTTATGTTTTTTTTTTTCTTTAAAAAAAAAAAAAAAAAGGGGCCCGCCCCG
>NW_007729885.1:182139-193351 GCF_000696425.1 Galeopterus variegatus
GTTGCCGGACACGGAAAAAAGAAAAAAAAAAAAAAAAAGGGCCGGCCCTTGGCTCACTCGGGAGAGTGTGGTGCTGATAACACCAAGGCCACAGGTTCGGATCCTATATAGGGATGGTCGGTTGGCTCACTGGCTGAGCGCGGTGCTGACACCACCAAGTCAAGGGTTGAGATCCCCTTACCGGTCATCTTTAAAAAAAAAAAAAAAGTAGTTTATGGGTTTTTGTTCTTAATTTTGAAAGCAAATGAATGAAATGTTTTCTAGTTCTCTTTTACAAAAAAATTGTTTTATATTTAGCAGACCTGAACTTATTTTCTCCCACAATTAGTGGGGTTTTTTGATGGAAGCTATTTCCCACCCATCAGTGTTTCCCAAATTGTATTCCACAGAACACCAGTATCTTATTAGATTTTTTTTTTTTTTTTTGGTTGCTGGCCAGTACAGGCATTGAACCGTGGATGTTGGTGTTATCAGCACCAAGCTGTAACCAACTGAGCTAACTAGCCAGCCCCTTATCAAACATCTGTAGAGGTCAAGTAAGTTTAGAAATGCTGTGTATGATATCTTCTTGCAGATTCATGGTGCACACTAGACTGTTAAATGTAACTTTTCTAGGGCCGGCCCTCTGGCTCACTCGGGAGAGTGCGGTGCTGATAAAACCAAGGCCAAGGGTTCGGATCCCACATAGGGATGGCCGGTTAGCTCACTGGGTGAGCATGGTGCTGACAACACCAAGTCAAGGGTTAAGATCCCCTTACCGGTCATCTTTATTAAAAAAAATATATATATATAACTTTTCTAGCAATTTCCAAGAGCAATTTTGTTTAACTCAGTGTTTTCCATCATTAGTTGACCATACCCATTTTTCATGCAACACCTATTAACATCCTTCACAACATCCAAGTAACCCCCTTTGGAAATGCTAATTTAGAGAAGTGAATGTACTTCCATATACTTCAAGCAATTTTCCATAAATATAACTTCTTTTGACAGACAGATAAGAGGTAAATAGCATCCAATTAAAAGTACATTCTTTGGTAAGGCCCCGAAGAATTTTAATTTGGTGTTTTGGATTATATTGGTTTCAACAGTTTTATTCTATTTTTTAAAATGTGGTGATCAACCTTATAACACCAACATCAGGTTTGGATCCCCATACCGGCCAGCCACCAAAATAAATAAATAAATAAATAAAATGTGATCGATCAAAGGATGCTAGCTGAGAGCACCCACCAAGTACCAAGGACAAAGACAAATCACACAAGCTCTTTCTTTAAACCTCAATTTTCTTGTCACTAATGTGGGAGATGAGAGGCATTTTTATAGGATTGCTGTGAGAACTGAATGAGATTACCCATGTGAAAGTGCAGTCTACACCACAGCAGTCTGAACTGGTTAAAACATAATGCCTCTGTGACATTGTTGGTTATGGGAGTGGAAGTGAGCGAGGAACATTTAATGGTTCTAAACAGAAATAATCATGGCTGCTTAATTGGGCAGGGGGAACTACTTGAGCTCAGACCCAACAAGGTTATGATTCTTCTTTCTTTCTTTTTTTTTTTTTTTTTTAAAGATGACCGGTAAGGGGATCTCAACCCTTGACTTGGTGTTGTCAGCACCACGCTCAGCCAGTGAGCGGGAACCGGCCTGCATGTGGGATCCGAACCCTCGGAGGGAGCACCGCCGCGCTTCCCAAGCGGCGCACTATAGCAGTGCGCCACCGGGCCGGCCCCCTTACCGGGCATCTTTAAAAAAAAAAAAAAAGACCGGGAAGGGGATCTCAACCCTTGACTTGGTGTTGTCAGCACCACGCTCAGCCAGTGAGCGGGAACCGGCCTGCATGTGGGATCCGAACCCTCGGAGGGAGCACCGCCGCGCTTCCCAAGCGGCGCACTATAGCAGTGCGCCACCGGGCCGGCCCCCTTACCGGGCATCTTTAAAAAAAAAAAAAAAGACCGGGAAGGGGATCTCAACCCTTGACTTGGTGTTGTCAGCACCACGCTCAGCCAGTGAGCGGGAACCGGCCTGCATGTGGGATCCGAACCCTCGGAGGGAGCACCGCCGCGCTTCCCAAGCGGCGCACTATAGCAGTGCGCCACCGGGCCGGCCCCCTTACCGGGCATCTTTAAAAAAAAAAAAAAAGACCGGGAAGGGGATCTCAACCCTTGACTTGGTGTTGTCAGCACCACGCTCAGCCAGTGAGTGAACCAGCCATCCCTATATAGGATCCGAACCCGTGGCCTTGGTGTTAACAGCACCGCACTCTACCGAGTGAGCCACGGTCCGGCCTTTATGATTCTTCTTTCTGAAGGAATTTTAAGAGTATACAAAACACTCAGATTAGATGACCTAGGCCTAGAGATATGGGCAAGTTGGAGGAAGGAAAAAAAAAAAAAAACCACCACCACACACCTCATAGAGTTATGAGAGCACAGTAAACATACAGTAAATGTTAGCTATTATTATTAGAGAGGAGTAAATACTGCATTATTTGAGAAAGATGTATCTAAACATATGATGAAAGGCACAAATGCCCACTTATAGAACTACAGGCAGGCAAAATATCCTTAAAATTACCAGAAGGAAAAAAATTCAAAGGAAACACAGAGAATTTACTGAAAGATAGAAAATTAAGATACACCAAGGAAGCATAAAAAGAGAAAATAAAATAGGATGACAAAACTAAACACACACATAATAATTAAAATAATAAATGTAAATGAGATAAATTAAGTTATTGAAAGAAAAATACTTAAATATGTCAAAAACCAAAATCAGACTACAAAAGCCACATTCGAAAGCAGAACTTGATAAAACCTAATGTTGGTGAAAATGAGGCAAACATGTCCTTCAATCCAGTGTTGGTAGGAGTATAAATTGGTATAACATTTCCAGAAGGCAATTAGGTAATTGTATCAAAACGTAAAATGTACACACCATTGTACCGAGCTAGTCTACGTCTAGAAATTACTCTGAGGAGAAAATTGCCCAAAAGCCAAAAGCTGAATGCAGGATGTTTATCACCGTGTAGTTTATGGTGTCAAAAATTCAGACAACCTACATGCCCAACAGTAGGAGACAGGTTGAGTAAATCACGCTTTATAACTATCAAAAATATTTGTGGACTGTTAATAATCATGGTGTTATTTTTTTATTTACTTTTTTTTTTTTTACATTCAAAGATGTTGCTGTGGAGCAGTGGAGGGGCAGGTACGAGTGGGATGGGGAAGCGGAGGTGGAGGTGGGAGCAGGGCCTGCCTAAGGCCAGCTCCTTCACTGGCCTGGTTGCAGAGCGTGGTGGGGAGCATGGCTGAGGCCCATGGGTCCCCCGACTCGAGCTCAGGAACCTGGGGAGTTTCCAGTGGTGGCTCAGTTGTCACCGGACTGGATGCGGACATTGCAGGGGGCCTGGCTGAGGCCCTCATCCCCCCCTCCCTGGCTTGGGATCCCAGGAGGCTTCTGGGGGCTGCTCAGTCATCGCTGGGCAGGCTTTGAGTGGCTCCTTTTTTCAGTTGTCTGTGGCCCCTCACTCCTATGTGGGTCCACTGGAACACCGTCAGTGGCCTTGCTGGCCTGGGACCCACCAAGGCCCTCTCCTCTCCCCTGCAGTCTCCAAGCAACTTCACACAAACGGCACAGCTGCAGCTTTTGCCAGCTCCTGCTCCATGTGCTCACCAGTTCCAGGCTTGAAATGGCCAGGGCTCGAAACTGTCAGAGCGGTCCCTTCCTTCCCTCATCGCAGCTTCTTCCCACTTTCATGAACTCCATAGGTGTATTAGTCAGGGTTCTCGAGAGAAACTGAATCAATAGGATATTTTATAATTATGTGAGAGGGATTTATTACGGGAATTAGCTCACATGGCTATGAAGAAAAATCCCACAATAGGCCGTCTATAAACTGGATGCCAGTAGTGTGGCTCAGTCCAAGTCCAAAGGCCTCAAAACCAGGGAAGCTGATGGTGTCTTTGGTGTAAGTTCTGTAACCAAAAGCTGAAGCATCTTGAGCTCTGATGTCCATGGACAGGAGAGAAGAGTGTATCTCAGCTCCAGCAGATCAAGAGAGAGCTTCACCTCTTTCCTCTGTCTTTTGTTCTCTCCAGACCCCCAGCGGATTGGATGATTCCCACCCACATTGAGGGTGAGTCTTTCCCACCCAGGCCACTCAGACTCTCATACTAATCTCTGCTGGAAACACCCTCATGGACACACCTAAAAAGATGGCTTTACCAGGTTTCTCAGCATTCCTTCATCTAACCAAGTTGACACCTAGAATTAACCTTCACAGTAGGTCTCTCCTCTCTGCCTAGCTCTAGTAGATCGCAACCCTCAGCACGGTGTGATCCGCACCATGCTCAAACAGTGAGTGCACCAGCCATCCCTATATAGGATCCAAATCTGCGGCCTCGGCGCTACCAGCGCCGCACTCTCCTGAATGAGCCACGGGGCCGGCCCAGTCATTGCTTTTTTAATAGTTGTAAATTGGTCAGTTGTGGGAGAGAGTGATGCTGGAGACCATCTATTCTGCCATCTTGATTCTCTCTAAAGTAATCATGAGGTTAGTCTATAGTTATTGACTTAGAAATCTATCCATTGCATAGTCTGAGTATAAATAGCAATTACAGAATAACACGTAAATTATGATCCCATGTATGTGAAACTATATAATGTACATCTATGTGTATATTCTGCATAGAAATGTCTAAAGGATACTCACCAAAATTGTTATAGCTGGGTTTTTTTGTGGGGGTGGTAGGATTTTGGGGGTGATTTTTATTTCCTTCTTATACTTTATCTTGGGTAAAAATCATTGGTCATGAAAAACCCATTTTTGTGTATGTGTCTAAAAACCCAATAGCCTTTAAAGCCACAGGGTCAGCCTCACAAGATCCCAGATGGCAAAGTGCTTCATTCCTGTCATTCTCCCAATCATAAGCTTTAGGGAAGGAAAAACAATGGGTGGCTAACAGGAAAGCCATGCCCAGACAAGCTTCCTGCCTGAAGAGACCAGCAGGGACTAGTTATATAGACTCAGCAACTGTGTCATCTCTAGGCAGGATTTAAAGCAACTCCTAGCACAGGAATTAAAAAGTTACTGAATATAGGCCCTTCTCTGTTTATGTATACGAGTATATGTATGTACACATGTATGCTTCCATTATGTCTATAATAGAGCAAGTATGGGAATTTCCCAAAATTAGAAGGCTGCAGTGGCTAATTTGTAGGACTTCCTGAGGCTGCTCTGTGCATTGGGGAGCTATGCTGGGTGTCTGTTTGAGAGTTCTTGCAGTAGAGCTTCTGTCTGCAGCAGTGAGACAGTGAGCTGAGAACATTTGGTTTTTTTTAAAGAGTATCAATTACTTTTGTAAAAACAACAAAGCAATTTTCTTTTTTTTTGGCGGCTGGCCAGTAAGGGGATCTGAGCCCTTGACCATGGTGTTATCAATACCACGATCTCCCAGGAAAACTAACTGGTCAACCCTACAAAGCTATTTTTTAAAGGACAGAGTGGTAAACACTGTCATAGTATAAGGTGTGAGACAGGTTCACTGGACATAGGAACAGGGAGGTAGTGAGTGATCTAGTCAAAAATAGCATGTGCATGGTTGTTGGCAAGGGTGGCTTTCAGAGAGCAGGGGATTGAGGAAGTAGACTGAGTGAGTTTGGACAACTATTTCTGGAAGTTTGGCCGTAAAGAGAAGGCATGAGATAGAGCAATGAGTGACTCAAGAAAGGAATGGAGAAACAGGAAGAAGTGGGTTTTTTTGTTTTGTTTTGGAGACTGGCCAGTCCAGAGACCTTGGTGTTATCAGCACCATGCTCTAACCAACTGAGCTAACCAGCCAGCCCTGTGTTTTCTCTTAAGATTGAAAAGGAGCCAGTAGATAAGAACTGCATAATTCAGCAGAGAGGGGATGCTCCATAACAAGGAATCTCTGGGAAGGAGGAAGGCAATGAAAACCAGAGCCCGGGGGAACAAGTTAGCCTTAAACAGAATGAAGAATGTTGTAACCGAAAGAAAGGAGGAAAAGGCTGCATGTAGAGATCACATGGAAAGCTCGCTCCCCAGTGATAATAGAAAGTGAAATGAAGGTGGCCCTGCAGGGGCTGGTACCATTATTTTTAAGAGTAGAGTACTGCTTTTACCACGTAATATTAAACTGGGTGCACTCACCCTGTTTGCCCCTGAAATGGAAAAGCTGTCTATGATAGAAATGTTCATTATCTTGGCTCCGGTGGCTTCAGAGGCATATGCATATGTTAAAATTTATCAAATTTTACACTTTTTTTTTTTTTGTCCTTTTTGAGACTGGCCGCACTGCACTCAGCCAGTGAGCACACCAGCCATCCCTATATAGGATCCGAACCCACAGTGGGAGCACTGCTGCGCTCCCAGCCCCGCACTCTCCCAAGTGCGCCACGGGCTCAGCCCACACTTTTTTTTTTTTTTTTTTTTTTTTTTTTTTTTTTTTTTTTTGAGGTACAGAGGGCCAGCCCGTGGATCACCTGAGAGAGTGCAGTGCTGATAACACCAAGGTCATGGGTCCAGATCCCTATATAGGGATGGCCAGTTGGCTCACTTGGGAGAGGGTGGTGCTGACAACACCAAGTCAAGGGTTAATATCCCCTTACTGGTCATCTTTTTTTTTAAAAAAAAAGGAGGTACAGAGAGGTTAAGTGTCTTCCCTTAGGCTACAATCTGGTAACATAGAAGAGCTGGGATTTGAACCCAGGACTCCAACATCAGTGTCTGATCTATATTTCTCTACTATCTTTTAAAACACTAGTGTCTTGGGGCCGGCCCGTGGCTCACTCGGGAGAGTGCGGTGCTGATAACACCAAGGCCGCGGGTTCGGATCCCATATACGGATGGCCGGTTTGCTCACTGGGTGAGCCTGGTGCTGACAACACCAAGCCAAGGGTTGAGATCCCCTTACCGGTCATCTTTTAAAAAAAAATAAAAATAAAAACTAAAATAAAATAAAACACTAGTGTCTCTAATACAGTCATCACTAGCCACATGTGGCCATTTAAATTTGAATGAATTAAAATTAACCAGAATAAAAACATCCTCACTAGCCACATTTCAAGTGCTCTAGCTACTGTGTTAGCACAGATATAGATTTCCATCATTGCATAAAGTTATAACGGACAGTGCTGCTAACACACTGCTCTGTGCACCAGGAAGATATAGTCAGACAGATGAAATATTTTATTTTTACCTGATTCTGCCCCTCTTTTATCTTTATCACCTAATTCTGAATACTCTCTCTAATACCCCTTCCGCCTTCCACCTAAGCGCATGCTTGTGGCAGGCTCGCTGGCTCTGCAGGACACCCAGCACACAGGCAGACACCAGGATTTTGATGACAAAGATTGATGCTGGCAGTTTGCCCTGGTCCAGGAGACAACAGCTCTGAAGCAATCTGCAGCGACAGCAGCAGGGTGGAAAATGAACACCCTCTTTCTGCAAATCCGTTGTTTGTTTGCCAGAGCTGACAGAAGTAGACAGAGGCAGAAAGGAAAAAAGAAAGTCAAAAGTGAAGTGAGGGGATGAGAGTGGTGGGGCTAAAGGCACCAAAAACTTGGTCATCAAACTGTATGTATCCTTCTAGTTCTTCCAGGCACAAAAGTTTATCCTCTAAAACCATAAAGGAGAGACTTCACTTGCCATTCCTACAGTGCGAGGAATTTAATAATCACTCACTCTCTTAGAGTGCTCACCAAACATGAATTTATATGATCCTGGAGCAAATTATATGTTAAAACTACGTTCTCTTGATAATGAAGACCCTAGAATAAGTGATAGAATCAGGTGTTACTAAAAAAATAAAAATGAAAAAGCCATTGATGACCTTTCTCTTCATCTGTCCCTGTCAACACCTACTCCTTTGTCCTCAAACTGTCCTGGATATTTAGAATCCCCTACTTTGATACTCACTGTTCCCCAGAAGTCTTTTATGCCTGCTGTGGATTGAATGTCACCCCCAAACTCAAACCCCACTGTGACAGTGTTAAGAGGGTGGGAAATCCTATTATGGTAATTGAAAGGTGGAGCCTTGAAGAGGTGATTAGATTGTGAAGACCCTATCCAAGTAAAAGGATTAATCCATTGATGGTTTAATGGTGGTCATGGGTGTGGTTCTGAGGGCTTTAAAAGGAGGAGAGAGGAGTTAGTTCTCTCTGTGCTTCTGCCATCTGCCATGTGACAGCCTACTTTGCTGTGAAGAGTCACTACCCACCAACAAGGCTGTCACTAGCTGTGTTCCCTGGACTTTGGACTTCCCAGCCTCTGAAACTGTAAGAAATAAATATTGTTTCTTTACAAATTACCCAGTTTCAGGTATTTGTTATAAATAACAGAGATGGACAAATACAATGCCCATGGAAGACTAATACAATGCCCCTGAAGATTTTGGCACCCTTTCTGACACATAGGCCACAAACTATCCACCCCATCTAAATGTAACAGTTTTACCTGCATTGCTTTTCTCTAGCTCTTTGTGTAATTAGGAAGTAGCATCTACAGAACACTATAAAATTACTTAAGTAATTTGGAGGTGCTCTTTTGCAAGGCCCTGATTCACTCATGTATTATTTTAAGATACTGCCTCTGGATTCTTGGTCTTCAGTTTGAATTTTTTGTAGCTGCTTCAGCACTTTCCTCCCAGAGAGAGCCCATGGCCTTGCTCCAAACAACACTATACGTCTTCCTCTAAGTATCCGGGTTTGTTTTGGTTTCCTACAACTGAGCTGTCACTCTCTGAATTGCTGTTTGCAGAACCTGCTGGGAGGAAAACAGAAGTGAGCCCCTGCGGCACCACACACAGGGCCAAGGAGCTTGGAAAGCTCTTGGAGGAACAGCTGGGTGAAAAGTGGCAAGCTGCCCTGGGACTCCTGTTCCACCCTATGGGGACACAAATGACACTGGAAACCTGTACTTATAGTTTCTCAGGAGCCTGGCACTTTGCTCTGTTGTCCCAGTGACTCATATGGTAATTTTCCAGGCCTTCAAACTGGGTCAACAGCTTTGTCCAGAGAGCTCCACTGGGAGGCCAGTCTAAGGAAAGCAGGCTGACTGAAGATGTTTGGCCAGGTGAATCTTTCTGTTGGCTCTTAGCCTGAAGAAATATTACCAGTATTCAGGCCAGGGGAATTAAAGGTTGCCCAGCATCTGGGCTAAATCAACATATATCCCTGTTAACCACACAGCTAACGGTGTCCCTCTCCATTAGACACCTGAACAGATGACTGGGAAGGCCCTAAACCAAGATGTCCATTCTGTATGTATAAGAAAGACAGCAAGCTTATGCTACAGATCTAGTCACAGAAGCTTCCATTAACTCTGTGACCTGGGACCTGGCCAATTTCTTTATTTATTAAGTGATGGAGTCAGCCCATGTCAGTTGTTCTCAGATCTGAGAAGTCACAAACCACAAGAACATATCTGAAGACTTATACACCCCAGTTTTTATAACATGGAATTAAAAGTTTCTCATAGCAGCATTATTCATAATGGCCAGAAAGTGGAAACAAACCAAATGTCCATCAACTGATGATGAATGGATAAACAATGGGATACAATGGAAAAATAGCCATAAAAAGGAATGAAGTGCTGATTCATACTACAACATGATGAACCTTGAAAACATAAATGAAAGAAGCCAGACACAAAAGGCCACATATCATATGATTCCATTTATATGAAATGTCAAGAATAGGCAAATCCAAAGTAAATTAGTGGTTGCCAGGGGCTGGGGGAAAGGGAAATGGACAGTGACTACTAGGAGTACAGGGATTTGGGCGGGGAGAGTGATGAAAGTGTTCTGTACTTATATAGTGATGATGGTTGTACCACCTTGTGAATATACTAAAAACCATTGAATTGTACATTTTTTTATTCATTTATTTATTTATTTATTTATTTTTTAATTTTTTTTTCCTTTTTGTCTTTTTTACTGATCGGTAACGGGATCGCAACCCTCGGTGTTGCGATTTTTTAATTTTTTTTTCCTTTTGTCTTTTTTACTGATCGGTAACGGGATCGCAACCCTCGGTGTTGCGCCCGCACCACGCTCAGCCAGTGAGCGGGAACCGGTCTCCACATGGGATCCGAACCCTCGGTGGGAGCGCCGCCGCGCTCCCAAGCGGCGCACTCTCCAGTGTGCCACCGGGCCAGCCCATTATTTTTTAATTTTTTTAAAAAGATGACCAGTAAGCGGATCTTAACCCTTGACTTGGTGTTGTCAGCACCACCCTCTCCCAAGTGAGCTAACCAGACATCCCCATATAGGGATCCAAACCCGTGGCCTTGGTGTTATCAGCACCACACTCTCCCGAGTGAGCCACGGCCGGGCCCTACATTATTTTATTTTTTATTTTTATTATTTCTTTCTTTCTTTCTTTCTTTCTTTTTTGGAGGGGCTGGCCAACACAAGGATCTTAACTCTCCATGTTGATGTTATCACCACCACACTCTAACCAACTGAGCTAACTGGCTAGCCTGAATTATACACTTTAAAACTATAAATTTTTATGGTATGTGAACTATATCTAAATTTAAAAAGTTGTGTGATATTATTTTAGGTGATTACTAGGTGCCAGGATATCATAAATACTTTTGTGGAGCAGTGAATTCTTGTGTCAAGGTCTACTTATGAGGTGGCTAGCCAGGTGGTCCAGAAGGTGTCTATGTTAACTATAGATGATCATAAAAGGAAATCTAAAATTACGAATACTTGTAGATAATTTCTAGACCTCAAGAACTCAGCAGTGAAACTCCCAAGAGTCCATGGATCCCAGTTTGAGAAACATTGACCCAGATAAACTCTCAGGTTTATATGCTGTGTTATGAGGACTTTTCATAATATTGGGAAATCTAATATGGAAGATCATCTGTGAAGGCCTCCCACTGGGGTCCCACTTGGGTCATGGATTGACCACCACACTGATTTAGATACTGACCTTCCAAAAGCGTCCCTAGCAATGGAATAAAGATGGATGCTGCTAACTCAAAACAGAGGGGAAGGCCAGTGGGTATTTATGCAAGCAAGGGGCTTTCCTACATGGATCTGTTTGGACATGGGCGACGGTCAAGGAGTATAGCATGTGGCTCACGGTTGGCGCATATACTTATCTAACTGGAGGGCAACTTTCTCCACTCTTTGATCTTTTTTTTTTTTTTTTTTTTTTTTTTTTTTTTTTTTTCCGTTCC
>NW_007729885.1:193969-195540 GCF_000696425.1 Galeopterus variegatus
CGGTGTTGCTCCCGCGCCTCGCTCAGCCAGTGAACGGGAACTGGTCTGTATGTGGGATCCGAACCCTCGGGCAGGAGCGCCGCCGCGCTTCCCAAGCGGCGCACCATCCAGTGCGCCACCGGGCCGGCCCCACTCTTTGATCTTTTGTTTCCTCACCTGGAAAAAAATTAGAAATTATTCCACCTCTTGGAGTAGTTGTTCAGATCATTTCAATTCATTGAACTTTTACTGAGCACCCATTCTTTATGTAATACACACTGGGCTTGTGCCAAGAAGAAAACTGGCATGGCCTTTTCCCTCAGGGAGCTCACAGCCTAATGGACATACTTAGTGTTATTGAAAGGAACTTTGTTGAAAAGACTTTGAAAACTATTGAGTGCTATAAAATATATGGTTAATAATATATCTTAGTTATCCAATCTGTGTCAATGGCTGGTCTCATTCTTGGCTCTGGGTATTTCTCCAATAAATCTACTTTTGTAGAATTTAACATTGAGGTAGTTATTGAATATCATTTACCTGGATATTGACTGAACTCACCATCTCCCATAAAAGACATCGTCATGTTGTGCCCACTAGGTGTCTCGTTATTTTCCAAGAAAATGGAAAAGCACGGTGTTTCTGCTTGTATCTCCAGTCAGCTATAGTATAAACATCCAAATCACTTAGCTAAAATCTCAGCCCCATTCTAGCAAACACTGTGTAACATGCCAGTAGTTGCTTCTCATTTAAGAAGTAGAAAATATCTTTGCAGTTCCTTTTTCCTCGTAATCCATGCACCTGCAAACTGTTCTCCTGAGAAAGCTAAGACTAGGAAGATGAAGTAGGAACATGAGTACTAGGAGCTGAAGGGCAACAGCACTGCATCCCCTCCCCGTCTGGTTTCCTGGGCTAGCGTGTAGCTGTGGTCTGCGTATGAGCTGACATCCCCAAACCACACCATACCATCTGTGTGCCCAGGCAGAATGCATTCTTCCCTATACATAGATGTCAATCAAAAGAGTTGTTTTCACTATACAATCCGGGGTCTCTTCTTGCACTGTGAATTTCAGGTTTGTAAATGATACACAACTGCTTAACTCAATATTTTCACCTGTGTCACGCATGACTTTTCTTTAGATGGCCTATGGCAGAACCCTGTGCCTCTGAGTGAATAGGAGAGAAAGCCACAAGATAACAAGCAGGAGACTGAATACATTCAAAATCTATTGTAACTTGGGCCGGCTCGTGGCTCACTCGGGAGAGTGCGGTGCTGATAACACCAAGGCCACGGGTTCGGATCCCATATAGGGATGGCCGGTTAGCTCACTGGGTGACCGTGGTGCTGACAACACCAAGTCGAGGGTTAAGATCCCCTTACCGGTCATCTTTTTAAAAAAAACAAAACAAACAAACAAAAACAAAATCTATTGTAACTTTAAGAGCCCATCTCATCAGGCTTGCATAATCTAATGGGAGTGTAAACCGATATGACCTTTCTGCTAGGCAATTTGGCAATACCTATCTAGAATGTATTTTAAAATGTGTTTTTAGGGCTGGCCCGTGGCTCACTTGGCAGAGTGCGGTGCTGA
>NW_007729885.1:196453-197929 GCF_000696425.1 Galeopterus variegatus
GTTCCCCCCCTGGGTGAGCGTGGTGCTGACAACACCAAGCCAAGGGTTAAGATCCCCTTACCGGTCACCTTTTTAAAAAAAACAAAACAAACAAACAAAAACAAAATCTATTGTAACTTTAAGAGCCCATCTCATCAGGCTTGCATAATCTAATGGGAGTGTAAACCGATATGACCTTTCTGCTAGGCAATTTGGCAATACCTATCTAGAATGTATTTTAAAATGTGTTTTTAGGGCTGGCCCGTGGCTCACTTGGCAGAGTGCGGTGCTGATAACACCAAGGCCACGGATTCGGATCCCATATAGTGATGGCCGGTTCGCTCACTGGGTGAGCGTGGTGCTGACAACACCAAGCCAAGGGTTAAGATCCCCTTACCGGTCATCTTTAAAAAAAAAAAAAAAAAAAAATGTGTTTTTAAAGCTTATACTCTTTAACCCTGTTCTGTCAGGATCCCAAAAGGATTTTACCCAGGATGGTTCAAATAAAGAGACTTGAATAAAAGAACTACTTACAGACAGGTAGGCTGGGTTTAGGGAGAAAAGTACCTAGAGAACAACAGTTGGAAGCCTTTACAGCTCCTAAGGCTAAAGAGACAAAGAGAGGAAATAATCTTATGGAATCCAGTAAGAGCTGGAATGGTGGAGGGGGGATCACCAAGAAAGGAAGCTGGGCTGGGGGTGGGGAGGGTAAGTAGCTACTGCCTCAGAGCTGGAAGAGAGTGAGGAAGAAATACCCCTGCTTCTCTCTCCTCTAGCTCTCTGATCTGCTGGTGCCCACCACTGACTGAATCCCAAGGAAGCCAAACGTCAAGGGATGGTGTATTCCACAAAGACACCAAGTAGCATGAAGACAGGCAGAGAATTGGGGGTTGGGGAAGTGGGAGAGGTAGGAATGAAAAAAATAACCAACACAATTTTATAATTCCATTTCTGAGAGTATATCCTAGGGACATAATCAAAGATGGAAGCAAAGAATTACATGCAAGGATGTTCTTCACAGAGGTAAGTATAATACTGAAAAGAATGAAAACAAGCTAAATTTCCTATAATAGAAGAATAGATAGATAAATTATGGTGTATCCATACTTTGAAATATCATTATGCCATTAGAAACATTTTTGAAGAATCTTAGATGATGTGCAGAAATGCTTCCAAAATGTTAATTGAGGGGCCGGCCCATGGCTCACTTGGGAGAGTGTGGTGCTGATAACACCAAGTCAAGGGTTAAGATCCCCTTACTGGTCATCTTTATAAAAAAATAATAATAAAAAAAATAATAATAAATGAAAAAAACAAGGATACAATATTGGAGGCACAGTACTAACCCAATGTCATGAACACCTATATGCAAACAGAAAAACAGCTAAAAAGATGTTAGCAGTATTTTTGATGACAGGATAATGTTTTAATTTTTTTCTTCATAACTTTAAATGTTTCCTCTCCCCCTCCCCCCACCCTTTTTTCTCCTCACATTAA
>NW_007729885.1:198347-202764 GCF_000696425.1 Galeopterus variegatus
TCACTGAAGTGGACTCTGCCTAATGTAAAATATTAGTAAAGGACACAATTGTTTAAGTAAAATGAAAACCAGTGACAGGAAAGGTGAAGCTCAATCTGCGTCTATTAGATATCTAGACAAAAGGCGAAACAAAAATCAATTTCTGTATAATATTTTAGAGGATTTTGATTCTTTTTTATTCTCTTCCCTAGTTTGTGGGATGAGATTTTGATTCTTAACTACATTTTTTACTCTTTACTTGAATGACTGGAATCATATCAATTCAGCTTTAGTTGGACTCTTTTACTTGTAACTCTGGAAAATCCAAGAAATTTCTATAACCTAAAAGTTGGTCCTTATATCGAAATAATAATATTTTCTCTTTTAAATTTTGTAGTTTAGGTGTTCAATATCATTTTATTTATTTATTTATTGGCACCAGTTGACTTTTAATTTGTCCTAAAGCTGCTGAAGCAAAAACCATGATAGAGCAATTCTACTTTAGGGCCGGCCCATGGCTCACTTGGGAGAGTGTGGTTTTGATAACACCAAGGCCACGGGTTCGGATCCCTATATAGGGATGGCTGGTTACTTCACTTGGGAGAGTGTGGTGCTGACAACACCAAGTCAAGGGTTAAGATCCCCTTACTGGTCATCTTTAAAAAAAAAAAAGAACATTCTACTTTTCTTTTTTTTTTTTTCCTTTTTGTCTTTTTTCATGTCTGGCAACGGATCGCAACCCTCAGTGTCGCGCCCGTACCGGACCGGGACCGGCAACGGACCACAACCCTCAGTGTCGCGCCCGCACCGGACTGGGACCGGCAACGGGATTGCAACCCTTGGTGCTGCACCCGCCCCTCGCTCAGCCAGTGAGTGGGAACCGGTCTGTATGTGGGATCCGAACCCTTGGCAGGAGCGCCACCGCACTCCCAAGTGCCGCACGGTAGCAGTGCGCCACCAGGCCAGCCTCTACTTTTCTTTATAACCCCTCCACACACGCGCACACGCACACACACACACACGAACTATTTGTAGGAAAAAAATTTGTTTTATAGATGGAATGAAACAATATAAATTCAAAACTCACATGTAAGGGTTAGATCTATCACAATCATCTCTTGAAAAAGTTTAGATGAAGATCCAGTCAAAACCAACACTGATCGCCCTTGAAATGTTATCTATACAGATTTCCAAGTAGACTGCAGGATGGTATACTATCTTGGAATATCCTCAGAAGGCTCTGTTATTGATCAGGTAACAGAATAAAAACCCCAGAGTCCTTTCCTTCAAATGGAAGAGGGAAAGACAGAAAGATAGACGAAATTACTCAAACTTCACCTTCTTCCCTTGTGGCTTGTGGTCTCTTGTGGCTTGTGGTCTCCTCCTCTTCTGCTTCCTCTGAAGCCTCCTCATCCTCCAAAGGCCTCCCGGGCCTCTGCCACCAAGTCCCCCTCGGCCTCCTTTGCCACCACCTTGGCCTTCAAAGCTTCCTCTGCCTCCTTCACGACCCCTGAAGCCACCTTTACCCATAGGTTTGCATTTATTTTTAACTGTATATTTTTTATTAATTCACCAGGTAATACATAAATACAGTCTTATTTTAACGTTTCAAACACAGAGAATGCAAAAGTCTCCCTTGGCCACTTGCTCATTTGGTCTCCTTCCCCTAGGTAACCTGTCTTCAGTTTATGTAACCCTCAAAACATTTGCTTATCATTTACATGCATATAAAAATATATTTTTATAGATTTATTTTTCACTTTTAAGTAAATGGTCTTATATTGTACATATTTTTCTTTTCTTTTTTATTTTAAAGATGACTGGTAAGGGAATCTTAACCCTTGGCTTGGTGTTGTCAGCACCACGCTCTCACAAGTGAGCTAACCAGCCATCCCTATACAGGGGTCCAAACCCGTGGCCTTGGTGTTATCAGCACCACACTCTCCCGAGTGAGCCACGGGCCAGCCCTTGTACATATTTTTCTGCAACTTGCTTTTTTCTCATGTTGAAACTCTGTTATTTTTCAATAGTTACAGTTTTCCATGGTTTGCATATTCCACAGTTTATCTGACCACTTCTCTTGTTGATGGTTATTTAGGTTGTTTTTAGTTATCTGCTATTTCAGGCAATGCTATAGTGAAAAACCTTGCACATGCCTCTGTGTGCATATATGTGAGCATTATTTCTCTAAGGGAGCTATTGAAAAATGGAATTTCTGGTTTGAAAGGTATGGGCACTTAAAATTTTACTTGGTACTGTCTATCAACCTTCTATAAAACATTATTAATTTATACTTCTAATAAAAAGATAAAAAGATGCCAAGCCTCACTTATAATCAGGATGCAAATTAAAACAATAATAGGACACTATTTTTACTCATTGGTACACAAATTTAAAAAGGTTGATGATACAAAATATAGGGGGGAATAAAGACATTCGTCCTCACATAAAGGTTCTTTTTACAACCAGCATCTACACATTAGGGAGTGTTCCTTGGAGACTTATTAAAAGTGATTATACTACACTGTTGTGATAAATGAAGGATGTTTCTGTTACAGGATCACTGATTTCTATGTGTGCTAACAGCAGCCCTGCTGTTAACATGTACTCACTCATAGTATTTTTATCAGGTATTGCTTCATAATCACTAATTCTTTAAATTCATTAAATAGATATGAATTTCTCCTTTTTTTTTTTTAAAAAAAAAAAGATGACCGGTAAGGGGATCTTAACCCTTGACTTGGTGTTGTCAGCACCACGCTCACCCACTGAGCTAACTGGCCATCCCTATATGGGATCCAAACCCGTGGCCTTGGTGTTATTAGCACCACACTCTCCGAGTAAGCCACGGGCCAACCTGAATTTCTCCATTTTAATGATCATATTTTGGTTTACCATTTACACAGCACTTTCTTATAGATTACTTCAGTTAATCTCTACTCCAGTGAAAGTAGGAGGTACTATTTAGATGAGGAAATTGAGGCTTAGAGAAATCAAATGACTTTCCAAGGTCACACAGCCACTTATACGTGTAATGGCTCAGGTCTTCTGATTCCCAGTTCCATTAGCTTCTCACTTTCTCAATTACTTTTTAAAAAAAGGACATTGGGCATCCTCCCTGCTTCTTCCATGGAGTTCAAGTCAATCCAAAAGGAACCACAAGGGGCAGCACAGTGAAGTGGTGATCAGATTCAAGCCTGAGAACTGGATTTTTGTCTCTAGTATGTGCTCCTCCCAGCCGTGTGACCTTCGGCAAGTCATTTAACCTCACTGAGCTTCACTTGCTTCTTCTTTTTTTTTTTTTTTTAAAGATGACCAGTAAGGGGATCTTAACCCTTGACTTGGTGTTGTCAACACCACGCTCAGCCAGTGAGCGAACCGGCCATCCTTATATAGGGATCCGAACCCGTGGCCTTGGTGTTATCAGCACCGCACTCTCCCGAGTGAGCCACGGGCCAGCCCTTCACTTGCTTCTTTATAAAAGTAAAGATGATGCTCACTTACTAGTGTTCAAAGTAGAGATGATGCTGTGCAGTTCCTCCTGCCTGTGAGATTTTGTTTGAAGCAGATTTAGACTAATGCTCCTTCAGGCTCTCATACATGAAATACCAATTTCTGCAATGGATTTATTCTCTGCAAATGTGAACCCATAAGGGAAAAAACTGCTCCTTTACTTCTTTTTTTTTTTAAAGCATTATTAGGTGCATCTCTTGCTGAGGGCCAGGGAAATTCCCAGGGAAAAACAGCGAATGGTTTCAGGTAGCTCATTGGATCTGAAAAGATGTTTTCTGCCTGGATCTCTTACTATTTGGCACGGCCACCTACCTTGTTTGTTGTCTATTATTCCAGATTTTAAAAGTGATTTATTTTCCCATCCTACTTCCAATAGTGTGAAAGCTTTAACCACAGTTGGTTTTTATAGTTCCATTATCATAAGCCAAAGATTTTAAGAGCCAAAAGGAGTCTTAAGAGATCGCTTAATCCAGTTCCTTATCTTTGAACAGATAAAATACTTTTCCATTTCACAGAGGAACATCCAATGCCCAGAAAGCCTGTGAGTTATTCAAGTTTCCATAGCCAGCAAGTCTCCTGTGCAGTAGTCATTTCATTCTTATTGGATGATCATTTATTGGTAGTCCTGGCTCTTCCAGAAAATTGCAATGAAAGTCGAAAAGAGTAAAGTATATGATCATTGGTTGTTTTCTTTTTATTACACATCATGAATTCTTCTAGTCCTAACCAAATTTTGGTTTTTGTTGTTTGTTTGTTTGTTTAAAAAAGATGACCGGTAAGGGGATCTTAACCCTTGACTTGGTGTTGTCAGCACCACGCTCAACCAGTGAGTGAACCAGCCATCCCTATATAAGATCCGAACCCGTGGCCTTGGTGTTATCAGCACCGCACTCTCCCAAGTGAGACACGGGTTGGCCCTCCTAAC
>NW_007729885.1:203157-217480 GCF_000696425.1 Galeopterus variegatus
GGGCTGGCCCCTTTTTCTTTTTTTTTAAATCGAGGTATAACTTTCATTGCAGTAAAGTGCACAGATCTTAAGTGTACAACTCAAAATATTTTGACATGTGTATATACCATGTAACCACCACCCACATCAAAATATAGAACATTACCAGCACCTCTGAAGACCCTTTGTGCTCTGTACCAGTCAGCACCCTCCAAGGGTAACCACTATTTTGACTTCTATCACCACAAATTCGTTTTGCCTGTTTTTGAACTTCATATAATGGAATCAGACAGTATATATCATTTTGTGTCTGTTTTCTTTTACTCAACATTATGTCTCCGAGATTATTAAATGTATTAAAAGAAAAAAGATGCAATGTGAGATCAGAGGAAAAGTTAACTTCTAGCCGGTATGGTGTTAACAAAATTTGATGGGTAAGTATTTGTACTGGATGGATTATGAGAAGCAGGATGCCATGGCTAGGTAGGTTTTTACATGCAGTGATGGGGCAAGGGCATTTTAGATAACTATAAAGACAAGGACACTGAATTGGGAACTCATGCAGCATGTACAGGGAGCAGCAGTGCATTTTGACCCAAGAATAAGGCAAGTAATGAAGAAATCGGAGCCAGACTGGTTATAGATTACCCAAGGCCATAGCACTAAGGAGCCCTAGAATGGCATTGAATCCCAGACATCTTCCTTCTTTAGTGTTCTTCCCATAATGTGATCAAGTCAACATTTTAGCCACTGCTATGCTTTCTTTACAATGACCCATTATATATTGTCTGTTAATTAATTGATTCAACACTTATTGAATATCTACTACACACCTGGCACCATTGAACACTATAGTCTTCACACTGATTTGATATGTGTTATAAAATAATTTTTCCAAGTGGGGAATAGGGCTAATGTAATATTAGGCTAAGACAGATTTTCTTTCACTTTAATTGTTAGAACTTCATTGAGTTATAGTTCAGAGGAAATACTATAAATAACAGAGAATTAAATAAACCACAAAAAAGGATCTCTATGTCATGTTTTTCTACATGACATCAATACACTGAGTCTTACAATGATTACATGTGGTTCTTCCGTAACTACTCTGACTTATGTTTGAGCAAGGGGTAATACCAGAGGATCTGAAACCTTCCATCTTTGAGCAAAAGTTCAAAAACATTCCTAATACTGTAGTACAAGACTCACTTCCTTTTTAGCTTATCAACCACCAAAGACATTTCCCCTTTGTACTTGTTACGTTTTAGTGTAACTATGGAGACATAGTACTATGTCTGCAACCGACACACATGTTTCTGGTTTAATCTACGTACTTTCTGAGAAAATTTAAAATATTGTGGTCACCATTAGGTCTTTGGGCTCCTTTGGTATTTCAATGTAAATCCAATACATGCCTTAGTAAAATTCATGAATGAAGAGTTAAGTACAAAAGACTACGAATTCTTCCTAATTCCATCAAACTATTCCTACTTAAAGCTTTGGTGCCAGAAAAAAAGTAATTATTCAAACAAATTAAGCCATCAGATATTTTTATAAATTGTAGGGTATATCAAGCTGAATTTTGAGAGTTCTGTTTCCAGGCATATGGCAGGCAAGGAATTCAGACTGCACCTCCCACGGGAAACAATTAAAAAGCCTGAATTTTAAGAAAAAACCCTAAACCTCTTAGAAGCATTGAAGCATTGAAGCATGGACAAGAAAGAAAGAAATTATCAGGTTAAAGAGAAGTGAAGAAGGAACTCAGGTAAGCAGAAAACACTGTCCATTTATTCACCCAGATGATGCTTCTGGAATTGTTCAGTGCTATGGCTCTAAGGTCACTTTGCCCTAAAGGCATTTGCTCAACCTGGTGAACTTCAGCTTTGGCTTTGGGGAGGGGGAGGAGGACTAGGACAGAAGATAAAGCCTAGGGCTTGGAGAATCCTGTAAGAGACTCCTCTCCTAATAAAGTGTGGACCGTTTAGGTAAGGATGAAAACCTGCATACCCATTCATCCTCAGGGGACTGCAAGGAAAGTTCCTGGGGTGCTAAGCAAAACTAAGGACCAAAAAATGCTGCCCCTGAAAGATTGTAACTTGTGATGATCTATAGCCAAAATAGGTTTATTTTATTTTTATTTTATTTTTTTAAAGATGACCAGTAAGGGGATCTTAACCCTTCACTTGGTGTTGTCAGCACCACGCTCTCCCGAGTGAGCCACAGGCCGGCCCTCAAAATAGGTTTATAAAAGCCTCAAGCTATTACTATAGCAGGCCCCCGGTGCACAGAAGAAGCAAATGCAAATTCTTCCTGGAGAAATGGACCTCAATAACCCACAAATTATTTTCTAAGGAAAGTGAACAGCTTATAGCAATAAACACTATGCACCCAGAGAAATTTACTATGGGTGAGAACCAGCAGAAACAATATCCAATAGAATCAATAGAATACGTCCACAAAGACTTCAGCTATTTGAATGATCAGACATAGAAGATGGAAAAAACTATATTTTATTTCTTAAAAAAAGTACAAAATGGAAAATATCTATTCAAAATAGGAAACTGTAGAAAATAAACTAATAGATTAACAAAACTAGAACTTCTAGAAATGAAAAACGTAATACCTGAAATCAGTAACATAGTGGACAGGTTTAACAGCTGATTAGACAGAAGTGAAGAGAAAATTAATTAACTGAAACATATGACAATAAAAATTATCCAACCTACAGTAAAGAAGAGAAGAGAAACATGAAAGAGGAATGATAGCTATGGGGGATAGGATAAGACAACCTAACATTTATCTATCTAATCTGACAGGAGAGGAGAGAGAAAATGGTACAGACGCAATATTTGAAGAGATGGTGTTTAAGAATTTTCTAGGACTAATTTGTTTAAAAACACGGGTTTAAAAAGCCCACTGAATTACAAGTAGGATTGAAAAAAATTAAAAAGCCTCTTCACTTAAACACAACATAATGAAACAGTGGAATACCAAAGACAAAGAGGGAATATCAGAAGCAGACTGACGACTTCTCCTCAGAAGAAAATAAATACCTGCCAACTTAGAATTTTACCACCAGAAAAAATAGCTTTCAAAAAGGAATGTGGGGGAAAAAAAGCCATTTTAGCCAATTTTAGACAAACTGAGTTTGCTTTCATGATATTCATGAAAGGAAATTCTGAAGAATGTACTTAAGAGAGAAAGTGATCTCAGATGACAGGTTTATTATTTTTTTTATTTATTTTTAAAATTTTTTTAAAAAGATGACTGGTAAGGGGATCTTAACCCTTGACTTGGTGTTGTCAGCACCACACTCTCCCAAGTGAGCCACGGGCCGGCCCTTCAGATGACAGGTTTAAAAAGCAAGAATAAATGAGGAGCAAACAAAGTGGTAAATAGGAGTAAGGCTAAACAAGTCTTGACTGTAGAAAATAAGAATTGTGCTGGCTGGTTAGCTCAGTTGGTTAGAGTGTGGTGCTGACAACACCAAGGTCCAGAATTAGATCCCCATACTTAGATCTCCTTGCCAGTTAGCTGCCAAAAAAAAAAAGACAACATTGAATTTGAAAGGCAGTAAATGGAATTAAAGTGTCTAAGGTGCTTGTGTTGCCAGGGAGGGGGATAAATTATACATTGCATACTTTTATCAGAGTTTTAAGTGCATCTTAAACTTTAGCATGCATTGGAATCACCTGAAAGGTTTGTTAAAATACAAATCTGATTTAGAAGGTCTGGGGTGGGGCCCAAGAATTTACATTTATAACAAGTTCCCAGGTTGATACTAATGTTCAAGACTGCACTTTATTTTTTTTTTCTTTTTTCTTTTTTGGCAGCTGGCTGGCAAGGAGATCCAAATCCTTGACCTCAGTGTTGGTGTTATCAACACCACCATCAACAGTCACAATGGGGTTTAAGCTTTAATGACCATGGAGGGTCATCCAAATCACTGCAGGTAAGTAGCAAAAGGGAATTTTGTGGGAGTGTGCTCCATATCTCGATTGTAGTGGATATTTCATGACTCTGCATTTGCCAAAACTCATTTTACTGAGTTAAATCCTTTTTTTTTTTCTAAAGATGACCGGGAAGGGGATCTTAACCCTTGACTTGGTGTTGTCAGCACCATGCTCAGCAAGTGAGCGAACCGGCCATCCCTATATGGGATCCAAACCCCGGGCCTTGGTGTTATCAGCACCGCACTCTCCCGAGTGAGCCACGGGCCGGCCCCGAGTTAAATCCTTTTTAAAGAAAAAGATGATTGTCAGACTGGGTGAAATACAGTAGGGTCTCTGACAGTCTCTGTTGGCCAAGGGCAAACTCTCAAGAAAAAGCAAATTCGGTTCACGTTATGAGAACCCTTATAAGATTATACACAAACTTTGTTATTTAAAAATGAACAGTATTTTCTATTTATAGAGTGTTAACATGTAGCAACAAATTAAAAACTCATGTACATCAGATTCAAATAAATGCATTTTAATGTACCATAGTTTTTGTACATTAAAAACTATGGTACATTAAAATGCATTTAATTTTGGGCCGGCCCGGTGGCGAACTGGAGAGTGCGCTGCTTGGGAGCATGGCGGTGGGAGCACCGAGGGTTCGGATCCCATGTGGAGACCGGTTCCCGCTCACTGGCTGAGCGCGGTGCGGGCGCAACACCGAGGGTTGCGATCCCGTTACCGGTCAGTAAAAAAGACCAAAAGGAAAAAAATAAAATAAAATAAAATGCATTTAATTTTAATGAGAGTCTTTTTCTCTCTCTCTCTGCTCTGCCAATTTTCTGCCATGTGAAATCCCTGCATTGCTGTAAAGCCACCACCATCTTATACAACTGCAAAACATATGGAAATTAAGAATCAGAGGTTGAACATGGTTGAACTTATATGTCCGAAACAGTAAAATGAGTCCCTGAATTTTTCACTTTTCATCCCACTCTTTTGCCATCATAGAGCTAATTTTAGACAGAGTAATTTTCTTATAAAATACAGTGGAATTCAAAGAATGATTGCATGTTGCAATGATGAACAAGCTAGCTATCCTGATCTGACCATCACACATTGTACACAACTATTGAAAATCAATGTTGTACCCCACATGTATGTATAATAAATTAACTTAAAATTTTTTTTAAAGTTTAATTAAGAAAAGTAGTTTCGTTGTTGTTTTTTTTTTGAGACTTCTAATTCAGAGTCGTACAGGGTGCTTAGTTTCCTAAACTAAACCAGCAGCCTGAGAATAATCTAAATCTTAAGTCAAGGCTAAATCGAGAGACTTTTAGCTAAAGAATCATAGTTAGCTTTTACAAGAGCTGAATTCCACCTCTTTTTTATTAATGGCTTTAAAATAAAGAGAGTGTTTCTAATAAAGTTTTTCTCAATCTATGAGAAACTGCACAGAAATCATAGTGCGTGACAGATTATTTTTTCCTGTAAATTGAATGACTATATTTGCTTTGCAATGCATGTAAGAGGAATATGCTTGCTTACTTATTTTTTGCTGAAGACTGCAATAGCTGTACTCCTTGTTCTCTTTTTCTGATAGGAATGTCAGTAGCATGGAACACATTGCCACATTTTTTGAGCAATGGTATTTTTATTTATTTATTTATTTATTTTAAAAGATGACCGGTAAGGGGATCTTAACCCTTGACTTGGTGTTGTCAGCACCACGCTCACCCAGTGAGCCAACCGGCCATCCCTCTATGGGATCCGAACCCGTGGCCTTGGTGTTATTAGCACCGCACTCTACCGAGTGAGCCACGGGCCGGCCCAAGCAATGGTATTTTTAAAAAATGTAAGAAGTCAAACCCAAAGAGTCTAACCCAACCAAATAATTTAGACCACAAAGTCCAGAGTAATTTTCTCCATTTTTCAAAATAACTGGAACTAAGTGCACACCCAATCTCCACTTTTCTTTGTGCCATGTAGATACTGCCACAAATGCAGAGATGCTTCACTTTTCAGGTCAAACTTACACCATCCTTTGGTCCTGTTACATAGGTGAACAATTACTTTTCACTATGAAACAAAATAGGTGAAGACAATTTTATGGAACTCCTCACAGTTTCAAATGCTACAAAAGGAAAGACTTAAGTGTGTTGATAAGAACTTATTCAGTGCATGTTTCCATTAAACTACTTAATAAAAATCTTCATTTATAGAAAAATTCAACCAACACCAAGGTCACCTATAGTAAATTATTCCAGCCAGCCAAGAATCTAAGAAACTTGTATAGGAAAACAAACAAGAAAAAAAGGCCAAAGGAAATGGCATCTTATATTGCACTGGCATCATGCTTATTCAGTTTCACCTATTTGTCCTAAAATAGTGCCCCCAGTCACACAATTAAAACCGTTTAATAGATCATGAGACAGATGATTGGCTAAACAAGCTTTTATGTGATTAGAAAAGCCATATTACTGAACTATTGGCTACTGTTTTCTGACATTTATAAGAACCCTGGCAATTTACCCACAACTACAGAAAAAATAATTTTTAAAAAGTCCTTCTTCAAGTTTCCACATTAAAACGATCTTATGTGTGTAGAAATGGAAAAAGAACGCAGAAAAGTTATTCTCATTAGGCTGGCTTTCAGTGGATACACTGTGTTTACAAAATGTTTTGAGAAGGTCAGATAAGTAGTTCTAATGACAGCATATTACACAGTTATCATGAGCCATGAGCCACCTAAGGAGAGTTTTCAGTGTATCAGCGTGGCCCACATGTTGGTATTTATCATTTCAATTTCATGTCAGAATCAAAATTGAGGAAAAAGAAACTTTGAAACCCAAGCAAGTCCTCAGTGGCTTGAGTAACGTGTGAGGCCTCTTGCCAAAAAAAAAAAAAAAAAAAAAAAAAAATAGCTGAAGATTAACACATTTTTGAGAAACAGCATTGGTTTTGGAGCACTATTGCAGCAGTTTAATTCATGTACGGATGTAGTTCAAGTATGTAGACATTTATAATAGATTTTTAAAGGGTTTATTTGCCCCCAATTATTTTACCATTTTTAAGAGAAATGAGAAACACTATGGTAATTACTAAGCACACATATTTTCTGAAGCCACATGTTAGTGACTAAAGCAACACGTGTAGATAATAGGGTTATGTCTTAGTTTCAGTGCTATGACTGAATGTTACAGCAACTTCAACTCTTTGAAATAGAGAGGGTACATGGTCATTTAAACAGTAAGTCTCCTGAAAACACGGTAGCGTTCCTTATAAGAAGCTACTCATGAAGTCTAGCAGGCATGGTTTCTTTTATTCCATTTTGATTGCCTAAGCTTTTAACTGAACAATATTCTATTTCAAGGCCATTCTGTTGCAAAAGCTTGCTTTGTGGTTGTAACATAGCAGTGTCTTTTGTAAACCGTAGAGGACAGCAAAAAAAAAAAAAGAAAGAAAGAAAGAGAAAGAGATTAGGGGAAAGAGTAACTTTTACTCTTTACTCATGTAACTTTTACGTTAAGGTCTTTTAGTAGATAACTGATTTTTAAAACAAGAAATTTCATGTACTCTGAGTTTCTATCCTTAATGAGCTCTGTATTTACTAAAGATTAAGGTGGTTCCTACAGAGACTATAAAGTTTAGAACAAAACTGGATTAAGGACAAGTAATCGTCTACACAAATGATCATCTTTATAATGTGGGCATTAATGAAGACGAATGAAATAATAGTTGATCGTCACTTATCGAGTACCAGTAAGGTATGTAGTCCTATGTATTCCCTTTTGAGGTTTCAGGGTTTGAAACGGGGTTTAGGAGTAAAAATGGGAGACAGGAAATCTATCATATAAATTAATTATCTTCTGTCAAGATTATTATCGGCTGATTGAAGAAAGGGAATATATCTGTGGAATTTCCTTTGTAAATGCCTACTTGTGTGGATATATATAGATACCTGAATGTTTTTGATAATGATGTAACTAACAATCCTTTAATCCAAATACATGGGTTGTTATAAACTATGTAATTAAGAACTGGGACGACTACTCACAAAATGAATGATAGGTAAAGCAATGAAAGATCTGAGAAATCCTTCAAACAATTATAGTCTTGATTGTAAAATACTCAAAAGGTGGGAATAATTAAGATGTAGTTGGGGCTGTGCTTGGTGTGGAAGGGAGATAGTCAATTAAAAATAAAAGGTCAGGGCCGGCCCGGTGGCGCACTGCGCTAGTGCGCCGCTTGGGAAGCGTGGAGGCGCTCCCGCCGAGGGTTCGGATCCCACATACAGACCGGTTCCCGCTCACTGGCTGAGCGAGGCGCGGGGGCAACACCGAGGGTTGCGATCCCGTTGCCGGTCCCGGGTCCGGTCCCGGTCCGGTACGGGGGCGACACTGAGGGTTGCGATCCGGTGCTGGACACGAAAAAAGACAAAAAATAAATAAATAAAAATAAATAAAAGGCCAGGGTCCCCCCAACTCCATCCCTGAATATGGACTAGGATTTGTTAATATCTTAATCGCTTCTCATTTGTGAACAAGACCAAACAAACAAACAAACCCAAAAGACAAAACAAGAAACAGTACTTCCATGAGCTACAACATGTCAGGGCCATGTATTCAAGTCCTCATCCTAGGCAAAAATTCCCTTTCCTGTGCCCTCTGAAGTTACAGATTTTTTTTTCCTAAAGGACCTTACAAAAGTTTCTCAGAGGCGTCTGCACAATTCTCGAAAAAATTAGCATTGTAATTTCCCATTTCAAGGAATCTAACTAGGCCAAAAAGAAAAATATTGAGTGAGGTTTCTTAGGCCCCAGATATGAAGTTTCCCAGGCACTTTAAACTAAAAATCATGGTCCAAAGGCACAGTCTCTTCACAAACAAAACATACATCACTAGTACCTTTTCTGATCCAGTCCCAGAAAGTGACAGATCTTACTGTACAGCTGCTTAACATCAGGAACAAAATCTTATTTCCTAGACAGTGCACTCACTTAAACCATGTATCTTTTTCTCACAATTCAAAGTGGTAGTAGTGACAGGAGTGAGTGAGTATATATCTTTTGGAAAATATCTTCTGATGCACTCTGATTAGCAGCTTAGATGTGTCCAGTCTAGGTGATATTCTTGTTTATCTAAATCAGCTTCTGGTCCAGTTATTCAAATTCTTTGAATTTCTTAGTTCTGAGGCCTGAGGCAGCATTTTCTATACTGCCAAAACTTTTATCTGCAACTATTTCTTTTTTTTTTTTTTTCCTTTTTGTCTTTTTTCGTGACCGGCAACGGGATCGCAACCCTCGGTGTTGCGCCCGCACTGCGCTCAACCAGTGAGCCGACCGGTCTCTATATGGGATCCGAACCCTTGGCGGGAGCGCCACCACGCTCCCAAGCGCCGCACTCAACCGAGTGCGCCACCGGGCCGGCCCTATCTGCAACTATTTCTAATTAGACCCTGGCCCCAAATGGTCTCATGTCAACTTCCCTGTAGCTTTGGAAACCCCTACATATCATCAGTTAGAGTTTATTTTGCATTATGGTAGTTCCTCATAAATAGACTCACTGTGATCTCTAGGTATGAAGATTTGTTTTATATTGATTGTTTTTATGCATAGGACTTATTAACATTCTAAAATTCTGCTTTTCCTTAAATATGTGCTGCAGTTGAAGTATTAATAAAGCTTCTACATTGGATCTTGTAGATCATACTTAAGTTTACATAGGTAACAGGTTAGATTTTACATGTGTTCTATGGAAAAATAAAATCAAACCTAAGTAAGTAAAATAAAGGTTCAAGGAACAACCCAGCAGGAAACTCTCCCAAAGCCATAGCCACTTCTTACCCTAATTTATAGTTTCACTACTTGTTGCACTTTTACTCTGCTTACTTTTTTAGTTTCTTCCTTCGATTTATTCTTTACATATGTTTTTGGATAATAACACTAACCTCTACTGACTTTCTCCTTCTAATGCAACTTGGCCAGTTTCATTTGAACTGTAGGTGCCCTATATAATACAAAACATGGTGTCTTGAAGGCCCAGGAATGTAACGGTAATGGTCTTTGTATTGCCTTTTCTCATTCCTATTTTTTAAACTATCATCACCAATGTGAAGCTACTGTTAAAGCACAACGACCATACCTATCTGGTCAATTAAATACCCCTGCTTGTGTTTTTTATTTTAACACCCCTTTTTTGGCTTTGAAGAATACAATAGGTTTAAAGCTTGGAACTTGAGAGAATCCTTTATCATTTTCAGGGTAGAAAAGATGATTTAGTAATAATTCAAACTTTGATACATTTTCTTGTTTAAATCTTTATGAAAGTTTACTCAGCATCATACATAAGTCATCAGGGAAATGCAAATTAAAACTACAGTGATATATCATTATATGCCAATTAGAATGGCAAAATTTTTTTTTAACAAAATATACAACAATCCAAACAACCAAATAAGCCAAAACCTGAGAATACCAAGTGGAGCAACTGGAACTCTCATACTACCTGCTGTGGAAATGCAATATGATACAGACACTTTGAGAAACAGTTTGACAGTTTCTTATAAAGTTAAATAAACTCATCATAACACCTGGCAAGCTGCCTTCCTAGGCGTTTACTCAAGGATAATGAAGACATATGTCCACAACACAAAAACCTGTGTGCAAATGTTTAGGGAGACTTTATTTATAATGACTAGAAACTGAAAACATCCTAGATGTCCTCCAACTGAAAAATGGGTAAACAAACTGCGGTGCATCCATGCAATGGAGTACTACTCAGCAATAGAAAGGGACAGATGGTACATGCACCAAGCAACATGGGCAAATCTCAAAATCTCATGCTAAGTGAAAAAAGAAAAACCCCACCAAAAACTACATATTTTATGATTATATTTACTTGTTACCCTGAAAAGGGCGGTATTAGGAGAATAAAAATCCAATTAGTGGTTGTCAAGGGCTAGGACTGAGGGGGAATTGACAAGAAAGAAGAATGAGGGAACTTCTTGGGGTGATTGACATGTTCCATATCTTGATTATGGTGGTGGTTCACAGGTGTATATATTTGCCAAAACTCATCAAACTCTATACTCTATCATTATTGTTATTATTATTATTATTATCTGGCAGCTGGCCAGTAAGAGGATCTGAACCCTTGACCTTGGTGTTCAATTCTATACTTTAAAAGTGAATTTTACCTCAATAAATCCGACAAAAAAAAAAAAAAATCACACACCAAAGAAAAAGATTAAAAGAGAAAGAAAAAAAATCACATATAAAAGGGCTGGCTGGTTAGGTCAGTTGGATAGAATGCAGTGTTACAATGCGAAGGTCAAGAGTTTGGATCCCCATACCAGCCGGCTGCAACAAAACAAAACAAAACAAACCACGTACAAAAATCATTATGAAAACCGATGGAAAGTGATGACTACTATCCTTGCCCCTTGCAGGTAGGGATCTGTAGTCCCTCATACTTAATTGCTGCATAACTCTTCAAAGGGAATGTCAATGAACTTGCTGAACTCCTAAGGGCTTATACTTAGGCTTATACTTTAGAGTTTTGTTCATGTCAGTAGATGTAAGTAGATCTCACTAATTTTAATTATTGTATAGTATTCCATTGCATAGCTGTACCATGGTTCTTCTATTGACAGGCAGTTAGTATTTGTTCCAATCATTGTTACTGCAAACAATACACCAATGAACATCCTACTAGTGTCTCCTGGTGCATATATGCAAGAGTTTCTCTACGTGCAGGGGTTGTCAAGCTTTTATGGCCAGTATTCACAGTGAGAAATAATTTTATATACAGATCCTGTACATGGATACATTCATACATCATCACAGGCCAGGTTGCCTGGGAAGTAGATTTGAGACAGAGATTTGTGTGAAAGACATCAGGGAGTGTCCTGGAATCAGCACCTATACGAAAATGAAGGAAGCAGGAACGGGCAAAGGGAGAAGTTGGGCTGCAGTGAAGTAGCAACAAAGGCCTTGGTTGTCCTGCATTGACTGAGGTGATCCTTCAGAGTTATTTCAAATTGGGACAAGGGGATAAAGCTTTTATATAACTACATGACCAGTTACTGAATACAGTTGTGCCCAGGAAGAGGGTGGGACCTTGGGCAAGTAGCTCTTCCTGGAGAGAGTCCTGGAAAGGGACTCAGCTACAAGCTTTTGGCTGTTAACCCTCCTAGCAGCCAGAAGAATGAATGCTTCAGTGCTGGAGAGGGAGAATCTCGGTGGCACACCATGACGTCTAATATATGGCCATAACAGAAATTTCACAAAATAATTCTTACCCTGATATTATTCTGTTCTATTTTATTTTTTTCATCTCTAGATGTTTCTGTATATATTTCTAAAATACAAGAATGTAAAAAAAACCCTCATAACCAAAAAGTGAAAATCACACTGAAAATTAACAATTTGCTGATATCATCAAATATCCAATCAAGTTTAAAAAAAAAAGAAGGGCCGGCCCGTGGCTCACCTGGGAGAGTGTGGTGCTGATAACACCAAGGCCACAGGTTTGGATCCCTATATAGGGATGACTGGTTCGCTCACTTGGGAGAGCGTGGTACTGACAACACCAAGTCAAAGGTTAAGATCCCCTTACCAGTCATCTTTTAAAAATAAATAAATAAATAAATAAATAAAATGAAAATTAAAAAATAAAAAAAATTTTTAAAAAGTCTCATAAATGTAATTAATTTTGTTCTATTACATTTTTATTGAATCAAAATTGATTATACATACTTTTGGGGTTCAACACTGAGATATGTTGATCAAATCAATATTACTAGCATATATATTGTTACAAACTGTAATTGTTTTTTATGACCCTTGTCCAATCTCTCCCCATCCCCCTCTCGCTCCCCCTTCCCCCTTCTAATTACCCTAGATTTCTTCTCTCCTTCTGAAAGAATAATGGTTACTCTGTTGATCTGTTGCCTAGATGATCTGTTCAATGCTGAGAGGTATGATCAGGTCTCCCAGTATTATCATAGAGTAGATGCTTCTTCTGTCACTCTGAAATGGGCTTTGTGGAGAGAGACATCCTCTTCTTTTCTATCTCTGCTGGTGACTCTCTTTGTGTCAATGCACTCCAGTGGCTGGCAGACCATCTGCATGGCGGTTGTGTGTCTAGCTGCTTTCGCAGCAGCCATGGTTATTGTGGTGGCTGTGGTGGGCCACCCACATGGAGGAGATGTTTTTACATGCTCCTTGGCACTGGCAGTGTGCCTGGTTGTGGGGTGTGTCTGGTCCCCAGCTCCATGACTTGGGTCCCCAGGCAGGCCCCAAGTCACTGGCACAGTGTGCCTGGTTGTGCAAGGGGTGTCTGGTCCCCTTCTCCATGCCTTGGGTCTCCGGGTGGGCCCCAAGGAGCTGGAGCAGTGTGCCTGGATGTGGGAGTGGGGTCCAGTCCCTGGCTCCAAGCCTCCAGTTCCCAGGCAGGTCCCAAGGCGCTGGTGGCTTGCCTGGGATGGAACTAATTTTTTGTCCTTTGCATACTTCTAAAACAGGGGAACTTCCTCTGGGAACCAGTACTTGAGCTGTGTGGTTGAGCTAAATTGCTGCTTTGCTGCTGTTTCCCTAGAGAAGGCTTTTTGTGCAGCTCGGAGTTTAATGGTCAACCTTATAGGTACTTCTGGCTCTTCAGAGACCCAGTGGATCTGGGTTGTATAGAAACTCTGATCTGGGCCTGAGTTTTTTCATCACACTGCACCCGAAGCAATTCTGCATTCCTGGCCTTCTCCTTTGAGTGGTTCTGCACTGATTGGGGGAGCAGATTGGTTGTCCTTGTTGTGTCCCAATGTTCTCCAAGTGGGCCTGTCTCCCCCACTGCCCATGCTCCAAACACTTCCCATGGGACGGGCCCTGCACCGGTCCCTTTCTCACCAGCCTCTGAATGGCTCCCTTTTTTCAGTTGTTCTGGCTCCTTTCTCCTGCCTGGGTCCACGGGAACACTATTAGTGGTCTTGCTGTTCTGGGGGCCACCAAGGCCCTCTTCTCCTCTACCACCTCCAATTAACTCCATCTGAAGGGCACAGCTGTGGCTTCTGCTGGCTCCTGCTCCATGTGCTCAGCAGCTCCAGCCTTAAAGTGGCCTTAATCCGAAACGCTCAGAGCAGTTTTTTCTTTTTGTCATCATGGTTTCTCCCATCTTCATGAACTCTGCAGGTCTCTCCTCTTCCCCTGAGCTCTAGTGGCCTCAGCTTGGCTGATGTTACATTTTTATAGTTGTAAATTGGTTGATTTGTGGGAGAGAGTGATGCTGGGGACCATCTATTCTGCCATCTTGACTGGAACTCCTTGTTCTGTTACATTTTTTTTTTTTTTTTTTCTGTATAAGCTAGTATAATTTATTATGGACAAATGGTAGAAAAAATGTTACTAATATCCA
>NW_007729886.1:0-2091 GCF_000696425.1 Galeopterus variegatus
TGTCATGGATACTTTCTTGAAAGCGGTTTCTTATGTGGTTTCTTGAAGATGTGGACAGGTTATTGGTAGAGAGAATGGAGAAGTGGCATTTTTCCTGTCTTTATGTGATTTCACATACCAATTATTTAGCTTTTTCCTAAAAGCAGCTTCTAAAAATGTATTATTTATAGTTTCATTCATTTTGTGAAATGTAATGCTACTAATACAACATCTTCATTTAATTTCATTTCTACCTACTTGTAATCTTTTTCAGAATGTCTTCATCTCAATGCTATTACATAATTTAAAGATATAATCTATGTTTTGCTCCACTGGTTCTGATTTTTAAATGGCTGCTGCCCCGTGTGTAACCTCCGTCAGATACGCATGTGCAGGTTTCTCTCCTCTGCTTGGGTCTGCTCTCCCGGCAGGCTCGAAGTGTCGATGTGGGAGAAAGAGCTGTGGACATGGACAGAGAAGCCCTGTGTTTAAGTCTGGGATATGTGATCAAGTACACTTCTCTCAAGTGTATATTATTTTGTATAATAGGCATAATCATTCTCCATCTGTTTATTGCTCAAAGAAGTGCTTAGCCTTGAGGGGAATAAAAGTGCATAATAACAGTACCCTACCCCCTGTTTCTGATCACACAGACAAATAGGGGAGAAGAATAAACAGTTATTCCCAGAAGGCCTTAGAAGATTATAATACCTAAGTGTTCCAGGCTGATGCTTGGGGATAAATATGACATATACAAAAATAATTTGCAAACTACACAGACTCTCTGTCACTGTAGAAATATGCTATAGCAAATNTTTAGGTGGCTAATTTAATGGTACTTTTTACATGGTAGTAGGAAACTAATACAACTGCCTAATTGAGTCACATACAAAGCAAAATTACCATTAAATGCCTTCTTCTTTTATATTCTAATTTTATTGTCTGTTAAGTTAACAACTGAGTTTTTGGATGGTAAAGTTTTTTTTTTTTTTCTGAGATAATTTTCTCACTAAATTTTTTTCCCCCTTGAGATGTAATATTAGAGTTGGTTTTTTTTCCCCCTTTCAATATGTGTTCTAATTTGGGAGCTTTAATTTGCTCATAATGAGTGTCTACTAAGTGCACTACAGGCTGCATAAAGTAGGGTGTACTTTTGGGAAGGGTGAAGCTGTGGAACAAAACATATAATCCAATAGTGTAATACAGACTGGGAAATAATAAAAAGAACTCAGCATGTATGTTCAGGGCCTCTTCATGATATTTTGATTCTATCCCTCATCCCTGAGAGGCTGAGATGAAGTTCTTGATGTGAAGTTATGCCCTCTTTCTAAGAGCAGGACCAATGCCACTTAAGATAGCCCCTTCATTGTGTGAAAGTTAGGTGGGAAAGTGGGGGTGGGACAGGAGGAGCTGTGCTAACTGCAAAATTAGCTCATGTACTGTTGGCTTGCTTGCATTGGCTAATACCTCTTGGCGCGGTGATCAGGTGACCGAGTTGCTGCGCTTGCAGCTTTAAAAACCGAGAACAAAGATGGTTTGGGGCTGCACCTTGAATTGGCTGGTGCGGTCCCGGCCGCTGGAAATAAAAATCTATTTCTCTTTCTCTATATCAGTCTCCAAGGGTGATTTTCTCCCAACGCCTATAACAGATGGTGTTTGGGGCAGACCAAGTGGTCGAGGGCCTGGAGGAGGTGGGCTCAGTGGATCTGAGTGCAGAAAGTTATCTGACATACTCCCCTCTCACAGGAGGCCAGCCACAATATTTTATTCAACTGTGTATTCATTCCCCAGATGCATAACTGACATTCAAGAAACATTGATTTTTTTAATTGAAAGCTTGAGAGCGATCATAGTACAATGGAACGTGTCATGGATACTTTCTTGAAAGCGGTTTCTTATGTGGTTTCTTGAAGATGTGGACAGGTTATTGGTAGAGAGAATGGAGAAGTGGCATTTTTCCTGTCTTTATGTGATTTCACATACCAATTATTTAGCTTTTTCCTAAAAGCAGCTTCTAAAAATGTATTATTTATAGTTTCATTCATTTTGTGAAATGTAATGCTACTAATACAACATCTTCATTTAATTTCATTTCTACCTACTTGTAATCTT
>NW_007729886.1:2152-2590 GCF_000696425.1 Galeopterus variegatus
CACTGTAGAAATATGCTATAGCAAATATTTTCCATCTATCTCTTGGTCATACCCTATACTTTCTACCTCTCCATTTTAGTTCATGCCACTTCTCTAGATTATTACCACTTAGCTAAATCTCTCTAAACCTATTTGAGGTTCTGGTTCCTTGGTGGCAATTTCTTAAGAGTCCCTTAGTCTAAAGAGATTGCTCCTTTTTTTCTAAATTGAGAAACTAATCTGAAGTTTCTTTGAGACACTTCTATGGTCCTAACAGTGATCTGAATTTTCAGTGATCTACCTTTTCATGTATCAGATGCCAACTCTTTAAAATACATTGTAAGGTATTTAAGATATCTGTTCAATTTGATGAGTATAAATTGCTTTTGTGTTCTGGAAGATGTCAAGAACTTCACAGTCTTGGGAGAAGAAAGAGAGGGAAGTAGACACGTGTGCCAA